>NW_026906984.1:17500-317500 GCF_033978795.1 Nerophis ophidion | reverse complement strand
TTACGGAACAGTTCAAAAGAAAAGGTCCTAAACACTTCACAGAAAAGGTTGTAAATGATTTCAAAAAGAAGTTCGTAAAACAGTTGAAAAAGGAGGTTCAAAAAGAGGTCTCCTGCAGGGGAGACTGGTCCTGCTTCCTCTTTGCTTTTGTAGTACTTGGGTCAGAAATTATCTTTATGTTTGAAAGAAAACAGGAACACCTTCATCTTGCTTTCCCCAACACAGTGGAGTTTTACGAGCCTTACTCTTGGTAGGTTTCAAAGACAGCTTTTGCTTCTCACCAGTCACTCAATGCAACACAAAGTTTTTGTGATAACTTAGAAACAATTATTCTGACACTACACAGGCTCCTAATTTAGTTGCTGAAATATGCAGTCAAATATTACATAATTTCCAGTATTATTTTGGCAAATAAATTAACCAGATATTAACTGTAAATAAACAAGTCCTTAATAATAATTGTTTCGACAAAATAATACAATTAGAAAAGACACAATATGATACTGCATATGTCAACTGCCAAATTAGGAGCTTTTGTAACCCGCTTTGAAAGTTTTCTATCATCAAACATATACCAAATGATGTATCGTGACATATATTGTTATTAGGATATAGATTTGAGGTCATAGCACTCATACCAAACATTGGTTCGTCGAGTCATTATATTTGGCCAACCAAATATTTTTTTTTTTTTTTATAATCTTCGGATGTGTGTGTATTAAGGGTGTAACGGTACGTGTATTTGTATTGAACCGTTTCGGTACGGGGGTTCTGGTTCGGAGGTGTATCGAACAAGTTTCCACACGGACATATTAAGTAGCGCACCGCACGTTGTGTAAACAATGAACACTGAGGCACAACACACAGCATGCTAACAACGACCGGGCTACTACAACATGTAAAAGCCAGAGCTGGAAGACACTCCTGCCTCGTTAAGATCTCCCGTTTGGGAACACTTCGGCTTTGCAGTGCGATACAACAATGGGTAACATGGCTTCAACGAAGAGAAAGACGAACAAACACAGCTCCCACTGCATTCAAGCAGCTTCTACTCGGCGACTCAGGCAGGGCTAAAGCGATAACAAATGCCGTTGGTGTTTTTACAGCAGCGGATTTAAGACCATATTGCATTAAAAACCCGATTTTGACACACTTCTGTGGTGGAAGAACAATGAGCCCACATATCCTCTTACTGCCAAGTTATCCAGGCACTACCTCACCATACCTGCTACCTCTGTGTCCAGCGAAAGGGTATTTTTCACAGCTGGAGACATTGTAACTGCAAGCAGGTCTGCTCTTTCTGCAGACAATGTGGATAAACTGATTTTTCTGGCAGAAAACATGAAAATTGATTGAAAGTCATCAGGGTTAAAGGCTGGAGGGTGGGAAAAAGAAATGTTAATATGAGGCTGAGTTGACTTGAAATTGTTTAATGCTGCACTTTTTGTATGTAGAAGAAAAGTTTTGTCATTTTATTTAATCTGAGCAACAACTTGAAGCAGTTTAATGTTGCACTTTATATGTAGAAAGGTTTTGTCAAGAAACCAATTCTAAGCCTTATCTTATTTAGTTTTTATTATATATATATATATACACACACAGTGGGGCGAAAAATAATTTAGTTAGCCAGCGATTGTGCAAGTTCTCCCACTTAAAATGAGGACAAAAGGTCTGTAAATTTCATCATAGGTACACTTCAACAGATTGTGAAAAAAAATCCAGGAATTCACATTGTATAAATTTTAAAGAATCTATTTATAAATTATGGTGGACAATAAGTATTTGGTCAACCATTCAAAGTTCTCACTGATGGAAGGAAGTTTTGGCTCAAAAACTCATGATACATGGCCCCATTCATTCTTTCCTTAACACGGATCAATCGTCCTGTCCCCTTAGCAGAAAAACAGCCCCAAAGCATGATGTTTCCACCCCCATGCTTCACAGTAGGTGTGGTGTTCTTGGGATGCAACTCAGTATTCTTCTTCCTCCAAACATGACGAGTTGAGTTTATACCGAAAAAAGTTCTATTTTGGTTTCATCTGACCACATGACATTCTCCCAATCCTCTGCTGTATCATCCATGTATCCATTTTGGTATAAACTCAACTCGTCGTGTTTGGAGGAAGAAGTATACGGAGTTGCATCCCAAGAACACCACACCTACTGTGAAGCATGGGGGTGGAAACATCATGCTTTGGGGCTGTTTTTCTGTGTTAAGGAAAGAATGAATGGGGCCATGTATCGTGATATTTTGAGCCAAAACTTCCTTCCATCAGTGAGAGCTTTGAATGGTTGACCAAATACTTATTTTCCACCATGATTTACAAATAAATTATTTAAAATTCCTACAATGTGAATTCCTGGATTTTTTTCCCACATTCTGTCTCTCACAGTTGAAGTGTACCTATGATGAAAATTACAGACCTCTGTCATCATTTTAAGTGGGAGAACTTGCACAATCGCTGGCTGACTAAACATTTTTTTGCCCCACTGTGTATATATATATATATATATATATATATATATATATAAATATATATACATAAATATATATATACATATATATATACAAATACATATACATATACATATATATATATATATATATATATATATATATAAATATATATGTATATATATATGTATATATATATGTATATATATATATATAAATATATATACATAAATATGTATATATATATATATATACATATATATATACAAATACATATACATATATATATATATATATATATATATATATATATATATATATATATATATATATATATATATATAATCTGTCCAGAGTCGGGACCCGGGGTGGACCGCTCACCTGTGCATCGGTTGTGGACATCTCTGCGTTGCTGACCTGTCTGCGCTCGGGATGGTCTCTGGCTGGCCCCACTATGGACTGGACTCTAACTATTATGTTAGATCCACTATGGACTGGACTTTCACAAGATTATACTAGACCCACTCGACGTCCATTTTATCCGGTCTCCCCTAGAAGGAGGGGGGTCGGGGGGGGGGGGGGCGAGTCATGTGCATTCCTCTCCAAGGTTTCTCAAAGTCATTCACATCAACGTCCCACTGGGTAGTGAGTTTTTCCTTGCCCTTTTGTGGGCTCTGAACTGAGGATGTTGTTGTGGCTTGTGCAGCCCTTTGAGACACTACTGATTTGGGGCTATCTAAATAAATATTGATTGATTGATTGATTGATATATTTTGACCGCATTAACCCTGGCAACCAACCCTGTGTGTATATGTATGTTATTGTTATGCTTAGCATTCATGACTAGTAGACACAAACAAAAGCTCTTTTAAAGAAATGTTAAAAGGATAAAGCCATTGTTTACAAATGTTGGTAAATAAATAACCAGAAAATGTATATTTTGTTGTTTTCTTACTGTACCAAAAACGAACCGAACCGTGACCTCAAAACCGAGGTACATACCGAACCAAAATTTTTGTGTACCGTTACACCCTTAGTGTGTAGGCTATGAGGAGCCAGCAGCTACACAACAGCTAAGCTAAAACAGCACATTTAAGCATATCAAATAATTATAGTTGCTTAATACGTACACAATGTCTCCAAAACAGAAGTCTGATAGAAAGTATCCAGTAACAAACAAGTCTGCGTTAGCCAACATTCTGTGCCATGAGCTTGACTTCATGAATTATTGTGGCCACCAGGTGTTGTGAAAGATCAAATAAAACAATTGCAAAAGCATTCGTCACAAGGTTAGTGTTTTTTATATATTTGTGTCAATATGTAGAAGCATCCTCAGCCTTCCCGGGAAGGTCCATTCAGAAGTACTGGAGAGGAGTTTACGCCGCATAGTTGAACCTGGGATTCAGGAGGAATAGTGTGGTTTTCATCCTGGTCGTGGAACTGTGGACCAGGTCTATACTCTGGGCAGGGTTCTTGAGGGTGCATGGGAGTTTGCCCAACCAGTCTACATGTGCTTTGTGGACTTGGAGAAGGCATTGGACCGTGTCCCTCGGGAAGTCCTGTGGGGAGTGCTCAGGGAGTATGGGGTATCGGACTGTCTGATTATGGCGGTCCGCTCCCTGTACGATCAGTGTCAGAACTTGGTCCGCATTGCCGGCAGTAAGTCGGACAAGTTTCCAATGAGGGTTGGACGCCGCCATGGCACTGATTCTGTTCATAACTTTTATAAATAGAATTTGTTGGCGCAGTCAAGGCGTTCAGGGGATCCGGTTTGGCGGCTGCAGGATTAGGTCTCTGCTTTTTGCAGATGATGTGGTCCTGATGGCTTCATCTGGCCATCTGGATCGGTTTGCAGCAGAGTGTGAAGTGACTGGGATAGGACCCAGCACCTCCAAGTCCGAGTCCAAGGTTCTCGCCCGGAAATGGGTGGTGTGCCACCTCCAGGTTTGGGAGGAGACCCTCCCCCAAGTGGAGGAGTTCAAGTACCTCGGAGTCTTGTTGACAAGTGAGGGAAGAGTGGATCCTGAGATCAATTGGTGGATCGGTGCGGCGTCTGCAGTAATGCGGACGCTGTATCAATCTGTTATGGTGAAGAAGGAGCTGAGCCGGAAGGCAAAGCTCTCAATTTACCGGTCGATCTACGTTCCCATCCTCACCTATGGTTATGAGCTTTGGGTCATGACCGAAAGAACAAGATCACGGGTACAATCAGCCGAAGCGGTCTGTACATTTTAATTAATACATTTCCCTTATTACCTCTTGTGGTCTTTATTTGACCCCATATTCGTTCCCACTACCGCACCTTAAAGGGGAACATTAACACAATTTCAGAAGGGTTAAGACCAATAAAAATCAGTACCCAATGGCTTCTTTTATTTTTCGAAGTTTTTTTCAAAATTTTACTTGTCCCGGAATATCCCGAAAAAAGGTACTGCCTGATTTACGCTATCTGCGAAGCCACTGTCCATTTTCTTACGTCATCCAGTGATGCCAATACAAACAACATGGCGGATACCACAGCAAGATATAGCGGCATTAGCTCGGATTCAGACTCGGATTTCAGTGTCTTGAGCAATTCAATAGATTACGCATGTATTGAAACGGATGGTTGGAGTATGGAGACAGATAGCGAAAACGAAATTGAAGAAGAAACTGAAAATTGAGCAAATAGCTATTGACGCTATTCGGCCACGTCTGCTTTAGCGTCGCTGTTAAAATGTGCGGACCAAACGATAGGGACTTTTGCATTGACACTGGAGCAACTTAAATACGTCGATTGGTTAGTGTTTGTTTGGCATTAAATGTGGGTGGAAGGAAACGCTGGATGGAAATACAACTACAAATGTACATACAGCTAGCCTAAATAGCATGTTAACATAGATTATGTTTGTGTCAAATACCATGAGACATTATAAAGACACCAAAACAGAGAATAGAAGACAGACCAGTGTTTGCTTTTCACGTGCAAGGAGAGAAAAAGGAGCAAGTTGTCAGTTACAGGCTCCCAATTTACTCTGAAAATTTCTCCAGTCTCCTCGCCTTTTTAATTCATTTAGGGAAGCCCTTTCAGTACAAACACGCACACACAGCTGCGCTCAGGGAAGGCGATTTACAGCTGTGTGGGATACCTAACCCCTGTGCTGATAACTAAATACAAGCAAATACATAGCAATACAAAAATTAGCAACTCCCTGCATTCCTCTGGGCCATCTGCAAATTCCTTGTTTACATGGGTAGGTAGACCTAAATTCAATCCAACACAAAGTTTCCTTTCTACTTGTCTACACAATTAACAAAACCATCATATTTGAATAAAATGAGATAACTTTTTTTACAATTAATCCAACATTTCCTTCCTGTTTATTTGTATTCAAATTCTCACATCACCTTGAAACGACCACTTCTTTCGATTTTCAAAAATATGATTACACTCAGAATATAGATGTTGCAATTTCATTATTCGGAGTCATATGGATCTGGAAACAAGTCTGGTAATGCAGGTGCAAGATCGTCTGTGTCATCATCATCATCATCATCATCAATTTGTTGTTCAGACAGTAAATACATTTCTGGAAACAAATCAGAAACACCATCCAGGTAGGTATTCTCATCTTCATATTCATCTTCCTTGTCGTCCACCAGGAAGTGCATCTGAACAGCTTTATCGTCTGCTGGGCAGACAATAAAGCTGGGTTTAACCGTCTGATTACTGTGGTAATCAAGACGGTTAAGCAGAGAACACAAGACAGGAAATATAACAACATCCACACAACGTCAGTATTGCTGAACACGGCCATAGATACTAAATATCAAAGACTTGTATTTGCCAAACACGTCCAACCACCCCTCCCACATAGATGTATCTATGCCAGAGTACTTTTTAATCTTACCGTTAAGGGTGTGCAGGCCTTCCAGTGCTTTGGTCAGGCTACTTTCTGCATCAGTGTAGTTTGGTATGAACGTGCAACACTGTTCACCAAATATTGTGCACACGCCCCCTTTTTCCGCTAACAACATATCTAGCGTTATACGGTTTTGAAAAGCCATAAGGAAGGTGGCGACGAGTTGATCAGCGACGGCTTCAAGTCGGCCTGTGTAATTTTCTAATCCCTCTACGTTCTAGTGGACATAGTTTATTCTATCAACATTCTTGTTAATCGTACACCACCAGTAGACGGAGGATTCAAATCCACCTACAACTTAATTTACCAATTTATAGTCGTCAGATACACTTCTTTGGACACCCATTGGATCGATCAAGTTAGATCTAAAACACTTTGCCAGTTTACATCATGTCTAGTTATTTTCCAATGTCCAGGTATCAAACTGTTCAGGCGTGTTAACAATCCTTGTACAAATATTCATACATTTGTTATGTGTAAGCAGTTATCTTATGATAAGTTTCCTAACTGTTGTACATGTCAATGCAGGTATAATTAGCTTTTTTTTTTTACACATTGATCAAATATTGGTTTCTGTTTTGTCTCTTTAGCTACAAGGTAAATTTCGTTTTGCTCATTACTTCAATGAAACCTTTTTTGACTCATCTTTGAGTAATTGTCTGGGCTTTTACATACAACACAATCAATTTGTGTAGCCTTTCCTACTTGCTCCGTCATGAGGAACAAATTAATTGCCAAAACAGGAACCAATTATTATCAAACTTTGACACACCATCAAATGGTATGCTTACAACTGTGAAAGTGGACTTTGTAGTGCACTGGTTAACATGTCCCTTTTTGGTGCAGTATTTCTACACTCCTGCCAGACTTTTTTACACATCTGTCTGTAGTTTGTCCTGCAGACTCGGTTTGTGGGTGGACAATGAGTCCCACTTGTCTTTTAAGTCGATACAATACCATTTGATTGATTGAACTGTACACTTGTCTCTTCCATCCTTTTTGTGGATGAATGTACTCCTGGTGGTTTCCACAAATACCATATTGCTAAAAATACCAAAATGGTAATGAGAGTGGCTACCCAACATGCGATAGCATCATTAATCCACTTCCTTGTTTTTGGCATCTCTCAGAGGTAAGGTTCTCTACGTAGGTCGGTGTCCTTCTAAGATCTTTACTGACGTTTGGGTTTTTCCCAGCTGCTAACCGTCTAAGACCACACTATTGATCAGACTTTGGCTCACCTTCCTGTTTGGACGTTACCTCGTAAGAGATGACCTTTTTGCAACGTGTCAAATGTACCCAAGTTGATTTCTCTGCTATTTTAATGGCTGTTGGTGTAGTCAGCAATACTTGCTATGGCCCCTCCCACTTGGGAGAATGCCAGCTCTTCCTTTTGATGCTCTTAATTTAAACCCAATCTCCTGGTTCCACTAATTCCAGTTCCTGTTGGGGGACAGAAACATCCTCGTTAAGTGTTTGTTCTTTTTGTCTTTCAGATATTTTTCTCATATAGTCTGCCAAATTTGAATCATCATCAGTTTCCCATTCATTTCTGAAATAAGGTAATCTATATTGTCGTCCAAACAATTTTTCATATGGTGTTAAGCCCATGGTACTCGTAATGTTTATGTACAATTTGACCAGATCTAAACATTGTGTCCATGGTCTTCCTGTTGCTTCGATGCACTTTTTTAACCTATTTTTAATTGTTCCATTCATTCTTTCTACTAACCCTGCACTTTGGGAATGATATGCACAGTGATTTTTCAATTCTTTATGGAACATAGTACTTATCATTTTTATTATTTGGTTTACAAAGTGTGCCCCATTATCACTGTAAATTCTCTCTGGGATCCCGTATCTTGGTATTATGTCTTTGCACAATGCTTTTGCTACTGTCAAAGCATCTGGTGTTTTAGTTGGAGTTAATTCAATCCATTTTGAAAATGCATCTATTATGACCAGGCAATATATATTTTCTTCACTTTGGTATAATTCAATAGAATCCATATGTATTACTTGAAACCGATATTGTGGTTGGGGAAATTTCCCTCATCTCGGTCGTAAGTGACCCTATGGATTGTGTTTGGCGCATGTCAAACATACTCGACAAAAAAACATGTTTAATAAGATTTGTAACCATATGTTGTGTAACTTTGGTTAACCTGTCCAAACCACCCCCCTTTTGAGACATGGGACAATATTGCTACCCATTTGTATAGGTTTTTGGTAGGATAGGTTTTTTGGTAGGATAGGTTTTCCCTCTGGTTATTTAAAGATGCCATTTTCTATTTTTGCCCCCTTTATTTTTATTTTTTTTGCAAAATTTAATTTCATTCTCTGGGCTTTGTTGTTGCATATCTTGTACAAACAATCTTGTTCCATATGTTTGTTTCGAAATAATTATATGTGTAACGGTTACCACATTATGTTTGATTTTGGATTAATTTCCTGTGGTATTGTTATTGCTGCCTCCGCCACACTTTCAGTATCCGAGTACAGATATGTAACTGTGGCTCTGACGGGTGACACTATCATAAGAGTGTGGCTTTCATTGGCTGTTTATCAGGCACTGCCAAGGCATAGTAATAAAATGGTTGTCCTGCACCTTGGAAAACCATTGCATTACTTTCTGATAATTCAAATTGTCTTTTTACCACTAGCTTTCCACTAGGGTCTGTTATCAGTGCCAATTTCAATTTTGTCAAGCCATCTCTTCCCAATAAGTTCATTGGACAATTTGGGTATAGTAAAATGGTCAATTTGCATGTCTCTCCTTCAGGGTCTCTTATCCAAACTAGCTCAGATTCACTGACTAGAGTTACTTGTCCATTTGCAGCTTTAACTCCCACCATGTGTCTTGACAAATGCGAACCTGCTATTAATTCTTTACAAACTGTCTTGCGTGCTCCGGAATCACACAAGAAAGTCATTTGCTTTTCGTCTACCATTAGTTCGATCTGTGGGCTTTTTGTGTCTAATGCAAATATTTCCTGTATGTTTAAACTGACTTCTATTTCTTTTTGACAGTCAAGTTCCAACTCTGTCATGTGAGAATCTGACTTAGTTTGATTTTGGCCAAGTCATGCTTGTTTTTGTCTTTTTGGGCAGTCACTTGCAATGTGAGCGTCTTCCCCACAACTCCAGCACCCTGTTTGATATGCAAACCGTCTTCCCCCGGCCTCTAAAGCCTCCTATGGAACTGACCTCGTCTTCTCTGACCTCCCCCACCTTTGCCTGTGTTTTGATAAAACGTGTCACTGTTCTGATCCAACAGGAAAGTGTCTTTTGTTGCTTTCACGTCTTTTTGTTTCTCTTTCACTAGTTTTTCCACATGAAGTGCATGGTTTATATATTCTTCCAATGGGCCTGTTGTCATTCCTATGTAATGTTTGGTAACCCATGCATGTATAGCTGCTTTAGACCCAGCGTGGAGGGCCTTTTTTAATTGTTGCTGATAAGCACCCTGGGGTGCATTATCTTCCACCAATCCACTGTGTGCTTTAAACACTTTTGTCACACGTACTCGATATTCAGCAAAAGTTTCATCGTCTTTTTGCTTTGTTCTTCCTATTTCTGTATAATTTGCTCTCATTCTGTATCTGTTGCGTGCTCGGTTACTCAACCCTTCTACTTGATGGTGTAATTCCAAGCTGTTATAGGGCAAGGGTTGATCGTGGCCATTGTTGGGTGTCCGGTCCCCTCTGATTAAATGCCAATCTGGTCCCAGAGCAGTCATCCAAATTTGTTGGACTTTATTCCCGCTCAGGTTGTAAGATCTCCTCAGACTCTCCATCTCTGTGCAGTACTGTTCAATATCCTTCACTATGTAAATGATTTAATAAAGCTAATGTTATTTTTCTCCTAATTCAAATGTTATAAGCATTACTTTATGTCATTTTTTAAGTAACATTTTAAACTCACTTAACTGTCTATACGCCACTTAATCTATACTTTTACATTCAGAATTTACATTCTTCCAATTGTTTATATTTCTTATTTGCAATTATTATTCAACAATATTCAAAGCAAATAGTTGTCTATTGCTAATTGATAGTTGTTTTGATTGCCATGTTTCCTAATTTATTCTATATTATGTTATTATCTTATCTTAGCTCGACACCCAGATGTATGCTGTACTAAAAATGTCCACAACATATATTAACCTAATAATGTTATACTACACTTCAAAGTTAAACCTACTTTAAACTTACATGTGTTACATTCTTTTTCACACCTCCCCAGTGCACCACGCACACACACACACACACACACACACACGCACACACACACACAGACACACACACAAAGTTGTGTGTGAGTGTGTGCTTGCACTCCTAAGGGCAAAGGTCAGCAACACTTGAGGAGCGTTTCTTGTTTTTTTCTTCTTTCCTCAGCGAATAAACGCATATCCCACTTTATCATGCTATACATATGAACACTTATTATAGTTATTAATCTAGGTTTTTATTTGTTTCATTATTTAAAAAATATACATATATATATTTGCATATATAACAGCGCTATTTCTATACACAAACATACATGTATCTCTTCAGTCTCCAATTTATTCACATCTTATTTCAATACCCCCACATTATCTCTGTCGTACGCATTAGTTTATTCCATTTTGAATTAATTCTTATTGATTTCTTCTCATTTCTTAATACATTTTTACTTTTATCTCACTTTAGCACTTTGAGTTGTTTTTCCTTTTTTAATTTGATCTTAACCTATTTTTATTTGTATTTGAACTTTTGGGGTTTTTACACACTTAAACACACATTAACAAACAAACAAACAAGATTGCAGCGATCTTACCACTATTAAAAACAATAAAAGCTTAACCATTCAATCAATCTTTACTTGTATAGCCCTAAATCCGGAGTGTCTCAAAGGGCTGCACAAGCCACAACAACATCCTCGGCTCAGATCCCACATCAGGGCAAGAAAAAACTCAACCCAATGGGATAACAATGAGAAACCTTGGAGGGGACCGCTGCAATGGACGTTGGGTGGATCTAGCTAGCATCATACATAGGGACGGCGTGGCGCAGTGGGAGAGTGGCCGTGCGCAACCCGAGGGTCACTGGTTCAAATCCCACCTAGAACCAACCTCGTCACGTCCGTTGTGTCCTGAGCAAGACACTTCACCCTTGCTCCTGATGGGTGCTGGTTGGCGCCTTGCATAGCAGCTCCCTCCATCAGTGTGTGTGAATGGGTAAATGTGGAAGTAGTGTCAAAGCGCTTTGAGTACCTTGAAGGTAGAAAAGCGCTATACAAGTACAACCCATTTATCATTTATTTATTTAATGGCATACGCTGACAACATGACTAATTGGTGTCGTCTTTTAACATTCATGCTGAGTTACTTTGTTCTTTTATTTTTTCTCTCAGAACAGTCTCTTGCAAAATGTCCTTCTCTGCCACAACGCCAACAAGCAGTAGGGTTTAACTGCTGTTGTTGTTGTTGTTGTTGCTGTCTTCTATTTTCTTTTTCTTTCTCAGTACAGTCTCTTGCAAAATGTCCTTCTCTGCCGCAACGCCAACACGCAGTAGGGTGTATCCGCTTCCGTTGTTGTTGTCTTCTATTTGGGTTGAAATAGATTGTAATAGACCATATCAGATCTGCGTTTCTTTGTGTCACTCTTTCCATTTTGAGAGTTTGGAGTAATCCGTCCCCTGCAGGGCGGCACGTATAAGGATTACTGTTGTCACGTTGTAAGATAGTGGTTAAGATATATTATTGTGGTACACGTCGCTTCCACTGGTGATTATTACCCAGTGGAGGTGTCTTACCTAAAGTACCCACAAATAACCCACTATTTACTTCTTACAACTTTTAATATGGAGTGAAAAACCAAGTGGTAATCACTCCCAATCACACTCACCTTCACACCATTCACACACAGAAATGTCAGTTTTCGCGGTTTCTGTCGACCTACAGACTGCAGTTTTGCGGAATTTTCTGTGTCTTGACACAACAAAGTGCCTTTAAATCTACAAGTACTTTCTGGAGACCGAATTCCAGTACCTTTGGAATTCTTTGCGTGGACTCCGCAGTCCTTCTATTTTACCTGTTAGAGCCTAGGATTTACAGGGTTTGTCTATGCGTCACAACCCTCAGTTACACGCTTTTTTTAATTTATTTTTTTATTTTAGCAAGAAAGAGATTAACTTACCCACTGGCTGTCTTCACCTCTTCTTCGGAATACCGTCAACCGTTGGACTCCAACGGACGAGCTGACACCCAGCCTTTTTTAAAAGGGTTACTTAGGAATCCTCCTAGAGGTCCTGCCGTGGCCACGGTCTTTATGGATCTCCGCTGACGTCCGCTGGAATCCTCAGGTATATTGGTATCCGGCTCGAAGGACCAAGTTAATGTCAGGGTCAAATACCATGAGACATTATATAGACACAAAAACAGAGAATAGAAAACAAACCATTGATTGCTTTTCAAGTACGAGGAGAGAAACTGGAGCAAGTTGTCAGTTACAGGCTCCTAATTTATTCTGACACTTTCTCCAGCCTCCTCGCCTTTCTAATTCATTTAGAGAAGCCCTTTCAGTACAAACACGCACACACAGCTGCGCTCAGGGAGGGGGATTTACAGCTGTGCGGGATAACTAACCCCTGTGGTGAGAATTAAACACAGGCAAATACATAGCAATAAAAAGATTAGCAACTTCCTGCATTGCTCTGGGCCATCTGCAAATTCCTCGTTTAAGTGGGTAGGTCAACCTAAGTTCAATCTAAGCAAAGTTTCATTTATACTTGTCTACAGAATGCGCAAAACAATCATATTTGAATAGAAATTTGATAACTTATTTACAATTAATCCAACACTGCCCCCTTCTTTCCTATCTCCCCCCTAGTCCTATCCATGTCCATACCCATACCTTCCTCATACATCAGCTCACTATCCCCTTCCATCTCTTTTTAACCAGCTACCAGAAATCCATAGCTGGATAATGGAGAGGTTTTGTGAAATAATAATTAAAAAAAAAATCACCTAAAAGCAAAACTAAAAATGAACTAAATCTCCTCTGTTCTGTACATCATTGTCCAAGTGACATTATATTGTCATCTTCCTCTTTATGCCATTTCCTCAAGGTGACAGAAAAACATGATACAACCTGCCTATCATGTGATTCTACCATGTTGGCAAAATACAAACACACAATATATTGACATATATAACACATAAAACATGGAATTAGAAGTGAACAGTACCCATCCCTACCAGCAAGTGTTGTTGTACTGGAAACTAATTTACAAACACAACTTCATCACACACAATACTCCACTATGGAATTGTTCTTATATTAAAATGAGAAACAAATCCATCTTTGTACAGCAATGGTTTGAAAAAGGCATTTGGTCACTGATGCACTTATTGAATGATAAAAATTGTTTATTATTTGAAGATTTCATTAAGTACTACCTGCAAAAAAAAAAAAAAAAAAAATTAAAAAGGCTTTCATTCAAAATATTCAAATTACTGTATATCATCTTTTTTAATTATTTACTATTTCTTATTTACTGTATTTTCTCTGGAACAAAAAAATAATCATAACTTGTAAGTTTCCATTCTTCCTAAGGCAAAGGAGTTAATTTATAAAAAAAAAAAAACATAATTAACCACTTAAAATATTTTTTAGGATGTTGTTTTGCAATTGACGACAACACTTGTTTGTTTTTGTGACTGAGAAACACAATAAACAGTTTATTTTAAGAATGTATGCAAAGTAAATCTCTGTGGGATGATGTACAATATTGGCTTTTGTCTGACACTCCAAACTTTGACTGATATCGATGTTGTTTTGGGATGTTAAAAAAACAAAAAAAAACATAAAAATATTTAAAACACAATACTGGATTTATTTGATGTATCCACAAATGTAAGTTTGTAAAAACAAAACCATCCTTCCACAAACAATTCAGACATTTTCTCTCACTTTTATATTGCATAAAGGTCTGGGGACATACATATAAAACAATCACAACACAATCATCATACACAATCATGATAAAGATAATGAATAAAATAGATTATAAAGACCCAAGAGATGATTGAAAAAGTCACACATTTTAAAATTGTATAAAAGACAACTGTTCAAATGATGTAAAAAGTAAATAATAATATGCTTCCTGAAGTGGTCCAGAAGATGTTTCAGATGTGAACCAGTACATATGTATATCATATAAAGGTGATAATCTATGGGATTATTAACAATTACAAATACAAATATGTCACACTTCAATATTTCATATGAATACGTCTAAAATTGTATGCTGAATATATATACATATACATACACACATATATATGTACACACATATACATATATTTATATATATACACCCATAAAATGATTATTGCATGTAAAATATGTCCCGTACTGTTTATTCCCACCTTTTTACTCAAATTGTTCTGTCCGTGTTTTAATAAAAGTACACAATATTGCATATTTATGCATGTATTTGACTGAAAAAAGCACTGTCATAAAATATCTCAGCAATAAATATAGAAGCATATTAAACAGATTGTTAGACAAACAACAATGTCACACATGTTATATGTGCTGATGTTGTTAGAAAGTCAAAATGAAAGTCTGGACAGTTTATTTCAAATCCTGCAGTTTCATTTGCTGCTGCTGTTCTCACCAGCACACTTGTGTTTCTTACACTGCTACTTAGAAGACAATCTTTCACCACACACACTGCAACTCAACACTTTCTCTCCTGGGTGTCTTCTCATGTGTGCTAAAAGGTTTGATCGGTCACAAAAGCTTCTGTTGCAGACTGAACAGGAATGTGATTTTTCACCAGTGTGTGTTCTAGTGTGTCTTTTCAAATCCTGACTTTGTGTAAAACATTTACCACAGATTGAACAAGAAAAAGGTTTTTCACTAGCGTGTCTTCTCATGTGTACTTTCAAACTCTGACTTTGTGTAAAACCTTTACCACATATTGAACAGACATAAGGTTTTTCACCTGTGTGTATGCTGATGTGTACTTTTAAATATGGACTTTGTGTAAAACCTTTACCACAGATTGAACAGACATAAGCTTTTTCTCCAGTGTGTGTTCTCATGTGTCTTTTCAAATCCAGATTTTGTGCAAAACCTTTACCTCAGATTGAACAAGAACATTTTTTTTCCCCAGTGTGTGTTCTCATGTGGACTTTCAAATTGTGATTTTGTGTAAAACCTTTACTACAGATTGAACAAGTAAAAGGTTTTTCTCCAGTGTGTGTTCTCATGTGTACCTTCAGGTTACGACAGTATTTAAAAGTTTTGTGAGAGTGAGAAGATGTGAAGTGAGTGTTGTCAGTGTGACATGTCTTATCATCTTTAGAGTCTTCATCATCAGTGTCAGGAGAGTGTGACGTTGTGTCCTCACTATCTGATAGTGGAGCTAAGAGCTTGTCTGCTTGTGATCCTCCACAGTGGTCTCCATCAGCTTCTGTTGTCATGTGTTGTGTTGAGCTGCTGCTTGGAGGCTCCCCCCCTCCCCTCTCCTCTCTTTCACCTTTGACCCCATCATCTTCACTCTTCACAGTCACTGGGAACTCCTCCAACCATTTAGGCTGACTGATGCCCTCTTCCTCCTCTTCCTCTTTAATGTGCGGCGGCTCTTGGTCCTCCTCTTCCTCTTTAAAGTGAGGGGTCAGTGGGTCCTCCTCTTCCTTTTTGATGTGTGAGATCAGTGGGTCCTCCGCTTGCCCTTTAATGTGAAGGGTCAGTTTAACACTATGGGTCTGTGGCGTCTCGTCTTCCTCTTTAATGTGTGTGTGTGTGTGTGGGGGGGGGGGGGGGTTGTGGCTCCTCTCCTCCCTCTTTGATATGTTGGGAATGTGGTACCTCTTCTTCCTTGTGTATGTGGGGGTACTGTGGTTCCACCTCCTGCTCACGAGGACGATGTGCTTCATTGAGGTCTGCGGGACAGGAGAAAACAAACATTCTTGATAAAAGTCCAGCTTTGCTCAGTCACATGAGACATTGTCCTGCACCAACATATGATCTCACAATCTCATCAGTTTCCCCTCACAGCAGTCAGGGTACTTCCAGCTGACACATGAAGAAGACCTTCAGGGGAATGCCTTCCCAGGCCAACGTTCAATCCACCTTATTCATATAAAAACATCCTAAAAGTCATTCCTGCAATCCTCAATGGTAGACGCCATACGTGAAAGTGTGCTGTTCTCCCTCTGAATAAGTCATACACACACAGGAAATAATGTACCACATGCCAGCCTCCACACAGTAGTACTAGTGATGAGCTCCCCCTGCTGGTGGACAATAATTAGTCATTTTCACATTCATCTTTAGAGACATGTCTGTTATAAAAGAAGCATGAGCACAGTCAACATGTTGGCCAAAAAAGATGACATCTGTTTTACTTTCATTTAGATAGTGTCACCACAGTTAAACTGGGAAGAAGTAATCAGATTACTGACTACACCTTCAAAAGATAACTTGTTTACCTTATTAATAATAGTAATTGAGCCGCAGTTATACCAATCCAAGATGGCGCCAGTGTGTGCTGTGGCCTGCCGTCTCTCGCTGTCAGTTCTGTTTGTTTTTGTGCTGTTCACGTTTTTTGTTGTCCCTGTCAACTCACTGTTTGTGTATGATCGCCAAACACTGTTGGATCTGTGTCCCTCTCACACGGACATGATCAACTTCGACGTTGGTTTTTCGACGTCCAAGTCAGCGTTCTCACCTGGCCGGATTCCTCCTTTCCTTTTTCGCCCACTGGCTCCTCCCACCCGGCGAAAGCGCCACCGGCGCCGCGGCAAACGTGGCGGCCAGCTGGTGAGAGTTAGGGCACTCCTGGCCCGCCTTTCCGTGGCTTCCCGAAGGAGGTATGGTCCGGTACCTGGTCTCTTCCTGCACCCGCGTTCGCTGGATCCCCCCGGGTCCTGGATTGTGCCTGTTGTCGGTCTGCAGAGGGAAGGTCACCCGCCTCGCTCCTGCTGTCCCCGCCCCCGGAGACGCGGCGTGAATTCCCGCCACCTGCGGGCTCTGTGTCAGGCCCCACCTGGATTAGCAGCGGCCTTGGACGAGCCGGCCCCCGTTAAGTTCAGTCTTGTGAACGCAAGATCCTTGACCAACAAAAAATTTATCCTGAAGGATTTATTGGTCTCCCGCGGACTGGACCTCCTCTGTTTGACAGAAACCTGGCTGAGAGTCGGTGAGTCCGCCGCTCTTAATGAACTTCTGCCTCCGGAGTGTTCCTATTTTAATTCTCCGCGGTCGTCCGGCCGAAAAGGAGGAGGATTAGCAGTCGTTTTTAAAAATGACTTTAAATGCCGTCAGATCCGCCTGCAATCCTCCTTTTCAAGCTTGGAACTATGCATGTTTGAACTGGGTCTTTCTGGTGTCGTCCTGTGTGTCGTCGTATATCCACCACCCAAGTACCACAAAGACTTTATAAATGACTTTTCTCAATTTCTGGCCGAAATCCTGCCCAAATACGATCGTGTCTTAATTGTTGGTGATTTTAATATTCACACCTGCTGCCCAGACGAACCTTAATCCAGGAGCTTCCTGAATGTCATTGACTCTTTTAACTTAGTACAGTCTGTGTGTGGTTCTACACACGAACGCGGGCATACACTAGACCTCATACTGTCTTATGGTTTTATTGTTGACAATGTTGTTATTGGTGATGCGGTGTTCAGTGATCACAGTCCTGTTATGTTTCATTTAACTTTTGAACCTGATGTAAAGCCGCTTGCCGTGCGTCATGCGCGTGTTATTAGGTCTGACACTGCAGCCACCTTTTCTCCTTTGTCCATGCAGAGTATATCACACCCTGCAGACACTCAACAATTGATGTGCTCTTTTCTTTCGACATGTTCTAAGATTCTGGATAGTATAGCGCCCCTCAGAGCTATACGTCCCAAACCAAAACAGGAACCTTGGCTCAATGAAAGCACACGCAGAGCTCGGCTTGAGTGGCGAAGGGCGGAGCACAAGTGGAAAGGGGATCACTTGGAAGTCTCCTATCAAATTTTAATAGAAAACTGTCGAAATTATCAAAGTGTGGTTAAAGCTGAGAAAACAAAATATTTGTCAGACTTAATTTTAAATAGCATCAGTAAGCCACGTGTTCTTTTTAATACTATTAGTAATGTTCTTAAACCAAATCCAGCCACTTCACTGGAGTTGACAAGTGAAACTTGTGAAAAATGTATCTCCTTTTTTAATGATAAGGTTGCTTCTATTCGGGCAAATCTTTCTCGTTTTCCATTAAGTTTTAATGTGGCCACTCAGTGCTCGACTGTGTTCTGTCACTTTGAGCCTGTGTCCATGCCTGAACTTACAGGAATAGTCGGCAAGCTAAAACCCTCGTCATGTCCCACAGACCCAGTCCCCCCTCGCTTTTTTAAAGAATTCTGGGACACTATTGATTTGTCTGTTAGGAACATCATCAACAGCAGCTTGATTTCTGGCTGTGTCCCCTCCTTTTGTAAAAGAGCTGTTGTTGAGCCTTTGATTAAAAAAACAGGTCTTGATCCGACAAGTTTGTCAAATTATCGGCCCATTTCTAAATTACCTTTTGTGTCAAATATTTTGGAGAAATGTATTCTGGCACAACTGCAGCCTTTTTTAGATGAAAATAGCACTTTCGATCCATTTCAGTCTGGATACAAAGCTTTGCACAGTACTGAATCTGCACTTTTAAAGGTTTTTAATGACTTGCTTTTAATGTCTGATTCTGGCAACTCTGCCATTTTAGTGCTTTTAGATCTTACAGCTGCCTTTGATACAGTCGACCACACAATTCTTTTAGAGCGCCTGAGAGACTGTGTGGGTGTCAGGGGGACTGCGTCACAGTGGTTCAAATCTTACCTGTCTGAGAGGTCCTTCTCTGTCAGGCTGGGGGACGCCACCTCCTCTTCTGCCCCGCTTTACTGTGGTGTCCCCCAGGGATCTATTTTAGGCCCCATCCTGTTCGCTCTTTATCTCCTCCCTCTTGGAGATATCTTTAAGAAACATGGAGTGTTTTATCACTTTTATGCAGATGACTGCCAAATTTATATGCCAATTTCAAAAAGCCACGGCCCCCTGACACCCCTTCTTAACTGTCTATGCCACGTCAAGGCTTGGTTAGCCCAGAATTTTTTAATAATGAATGAGGGAAAAACGGAAATTTTAGTTTTTGGTCCGGCCCTCACTGACTTGGGACCATTGCAAAATGATGTGCGTCCCAAAGTCACCAGCCTTGGCGTCACTATAGACAGCCATTTTAAACTAGACAAACAAGTCAATGGCGTTTTAAAATCGTGTTTTTATCACCTTCGTCTTTTAGTAAAGGTTAAACCGTTTTTATCTTTTAACCTTCTTGAAGAAGTCGTGCATGCTTTTATTTGAAGTGGCCTGGACTACTGCAATGCACTTTATGCTGGCATTAGCCAAAAAGCTCTCTCCCGGTTGCAGTTAGTCCAGAACGCGGCAGCAGGACTTTTAACAGGGGCCAGGAAACGCCAGCATATAACCCCAATTCTTCAGAGATTGCACTGGCTCCCTGTTCATTTTAGAATTGATTTTAAAACATTGCTGTTTGTTTTTAAATCTTTACATGGACTGGCACCTCAATATATCTCGGACCTCATCCAAATTTACACTCCTGCGCGCGCTCTGAGGTCCGAGAGCCAGTTCCAGCTCGTGGTGCCCAAGACCAGACTTAAGACCAGGGGAGACAGGGCCTTCTCTGTGGTCGGCCCTAAGCTCTGGAACACTCTGCCGCTCCATGTTCAAACTGCTTCCACAGTGGAGTGTTTTAAGTCTCGTCTTAAGACCCACTTTTATTCTTTGGCTTTTAACACTACGTGAGTTGTGTGGTCCTCTGTCCTCTGTTGTCCTCTGTGTTTTTTATACACTTTGATTTTTATTTTACTGTTTTAATTGATTTTACCCTTTAAAATAGTTTTTAATCATATTTGTTTTTATATTGTTTTCATTGGTTTTGTTTTTATTCATTTTTTGTTTTGTTCAGTCATTAGTGGAGCATAATTTTGTTTTTAACATGGCTGTGCAGCACTTTGGAAACGTTATTGTTGTTTAAATGTGCTATATAAATAAAGTGGATTGGATTGGATTGAATATATGAATATTAAAAACGTGTTTAGTGTATAAATATCAAATACACGTTTAGCGTATGAATTAAATATACATTTATTTATATATATATATATAGGGAGAGCGAGAGGGGCAAAGAGAGTGAGAAAAAAGAGAGAGAGAGAAATAGAGAGAGAGAGAGAGAGAGAGAGAGAGAACCAGACTTATTAAGAGGGAATGTATGCCCTCCTGTGGACTTCTGCTGCAACTGCATATACAAAAAAATGCATTACTTCCAAGTGTGCCTTATTTAGTGTCCCAGAAGTATTAACCCTTGTGTGGTGTTCATATTGTTGTTACTCAGCCAGTGTTTTTGGGTCTAATGGACCCGTTGCATTTTGTGACTTTTAATGCCTCACAAGCAAACAATTTATGTTAAAATACTGAAAAGATGTTGACCTAATTCCAATTACAAGCAGTATAAACAATATATATGGTTAATTTTTGCCCTTTACCTTTGTTATGGCACATTTATAACGTATTATTTTAAACATAATAAAGAAAATCAATTAAAATCAAGATATGAGTGGAAACAAATTTGCAAGTGAAGCAAGCTTTTTAGAAACTACTGACTTTTATTTTGTTGAACTTGAAATGTAAGCCATTGAGGTGCACAACACAAGCTGAACAACATGAACACAGAGTAAACATAGCAGTGAAGACAACACATTGAACACATGGCCTGTAGCCACTAGCCTATACAACACTTGAGGGGCAGAGCTTTACTGTGTGTGTGTGTTGCAGATATACGTGTTGTTTTCCTCTCCATCTTGGGTCCGCACACTTCTTCTTGTTGCTGGTGTTCACAACCCAGAATAATGAAAAGATCAGGAATTTTACTAAGACTTCTGTCTCTCTTTAACAAGACATGAGTGGCAGACATGTATCAACAGCATCACACACTTACTTCAGGCTCTGCAGACAGGCCACCAGCATTCTCCTCCTGAATCCTCCTCACCATGGCTGCAGAGGCTGGGGTTCTGGGGATAGGATTTCTTCTCTCCATTTGTGGTCTCACCAATGCCATTCCCAGATCCTCAAGGAAGGGCCGTCTTTTCTGGAGCTTCACTCGTTTCCACTCTGGGTTCAGTGCCATCCAAATGACAAAGGAGTTGTACGCTGAGATGTCCAACATGTCAAATATTATCACCAGTGGTCAGCGTAAAGTCCTCCGTTTGCAGCTGTAGGCCGTCACCAGCTTGTCCATGTTGTCTACCCCTCCTTTTGTGGCGTTATAATCCATGATGATCTCTGGTTTGTGATGTTCCTGGTCACAGATTCTTCCTTCCCCGTGCAGTCTACACATGAGCACCACATTCTTGCCTTTCTTCGGCACAAAGGATGTGTCAGCCGTGTATACAAACTTGGAAGACTTGACACGCCTGTTCTTTGAAGTCAGCAGTTGAGGTGGGAGCTCTGACCTGTTTTTCCTTATTGTTCCCACCATGGTCAGCTTCCTCTTCAGGAGCTCCTGTCCCAGTTTGTGCAAAGTAGAAAAAATAGTTGCATGTGTTGTTGTGTCCACGGAGTCACTGAGACATGTCGAGGACTACTCTCATTCCTTGTTTTTTCTCAGGGGCTCCTCCATCAGGTTTCCCTGTGTAGACTTGCAAGTTCCAAGCATATGAGGAAGTGACATCACTGGCAGCCCAGATCTTTATACCATACTTTGCAGGTTTAGATGGTATTTACTGCCGTAGTGTGTGAATGTGAGTGTGAATGTTGTCTGTCTGTCTGTGTTGGCCCTGCGATGAGGTGGACACTTGTCCAGGGCGTACCCCGCCTTTCGCCCGATTGTAGCTGAGATAGGCGCCAGCGCCCCCCGCGACCCAAAAAAGGGAATAAGCGGTAGAAAATGGATGGATACTGCTGAAAGGGGGCCCTAAATTGCATCAGCTGTTCATCAATGGTGACATTTGGCCCAGGGTTGTGCAGCAAGGGGAGAGCGAACAGCGTTTGCAGGTAGTGTTGCAACTTTGCGTTTGACCCTCTGATGTTCTGTGTACATACACTCTGTCCTCCTCCTGTCTAGGCCTGCTGTGTGTGTGTGTGTGTGTGTGTGTGTGTGTGTGTGTGTGTGTGTGTGTGTGTGTGTGTGTGTGTGAACAGAACATCAATTTCCACACTTCTATTAGCCCCGGGGCCAGGGGACCCCGAACATCCTATATGTAACAGAAATGTGTAGGGGGGTGTATGATGTGTGTTCATTAAATATGTATTCTGATATATGTTCTTCACAGAAAATGAGCCAAAGCCAGTGAGTCTCAGTTTGGAGAATTCATTAATTGTATTATTTTTCTTTTAATAAACATTGAAAACGGGTCCCACAGAGCCGAACACCACACAAGGGTTAAGACAACTGCTGAAATGATGTATAAAGTAAATAATAATATGCTTCCAGAAGTGGTCCAGAAGATCTTTCAGATGTGAACCAGTAAATATGAACTAAGAGGGATTTATGAGTACTCAAAAGCAAATGTATTAACAAATGTAAAACAAATATATACACCATATAATGTTACTCTATAACATCAATAATAATTAAAAATGATTTCTGAATATCTCTATACACATATAAAAGTATTTTGTCCTGTTTATTCTCACCTTTACAGTCAAAGTGTTGTTTATTTTTTAATAAAGTACACAATGTTGTATATTAAAACATGTACTTGACTTAAAAATGCAAAATATCTAATTTATAAATGTTAGGATCTATGTGCTGATGTTGTTAGAAAGTCAAAGTTTTAACAGTTTATTTCAAATCCTGCAGTTTCATTTGCTGCTGCTGTTCTCACCAGCACACTTGTGTTTCTTACACTGCTACTTAGAAGACAATCCATCCATCCATTTTCTACCGCTTATCCCCCTTTGGGGTCGCGGGGGGAGTTGCTGCCTATCTCAGCTACAATCGGGCAGAAGGCAGTGTACACCCTGGACAAGTTGCCACCTCATGGCAGGGCCAACACAGAGAGACAGACAACATTCACACTCACATTCACACACTAGGGACCATTTAGTGTTGCCAATCAACCTATCCCCAGGTGCATGTCTTTGGAGGTGGGAGGGGCCTATCCCCAGGTGCATGTCTTTGGAGGTGGGAGGAGCCTATCCCCAGGTGCATGTCTTTGGAGGTGGGAGGGGCCTATCCCCAGGTGCATGTCTTTGGAGGTGGGAGGGGCCTATCCCCAGGTGCATGTCTTTGGAGGTGGGAGGGGCCTATCCCCAGGTGCATGTCTTTGGAGGTGGGAGGGGCCTATCCCCAGGTGCATGTCTTTGGAGGTGGGAGGGGCCTATCCCCAGGTGCATGTCTTTGGAGGTGGGAGGAGCCTATCCCCAGGTGCATGTCTTTGGAGGTGGGAGGGGCCTATCCCCAGGTGCATGTCTTTGGAGGTGGGAGGGGCCTATCCCCAGGTGCATGTCTTTGGAGGTGGGAGGGGCCTATCCCCAGGTGCATGTCTTTGGAGGTGGGAGGGGCCTATCCCCAGGTGCATGTCTTTGGAGGTGGGAGGGGCCTATCCCCAGGTGCATGTCTTTGGAGGTGGGAGGAGCCTATCCCCAGGTGCATGTCTTTGGAGGTGGGAGGGGCCTATCCCCAGGTGCATGTCTTTGGAGGTGGGAGGGGCCTATCCCCAGGTGCATGTCTTTGGAGGTGGGAGGGGCCTATCCCCAGGTGCATGTCTTTGGAGGTGGGAGGGGCCTATCCCCAGGTGCATGTCTTTGGAGGTGGGAGGGGCCTATCCCCAGGTGCATGTCTTTGGAGGTGGGAGGAGCCTATCCCCAGGTGCATGTCTTTGGAGGTGGGAGGGGCCTATCCCCAGGTGCATGTCTTTGGAGGTGGGAGGGGCCTATCCCCAGGTGCATGTCTTTGGAGGTGGGAGGAGCCTATCCCCAGGTGTATGTCTTTGGAGGTGGGAGGGGCCTATCCCCAGGTGTATGTCTTTGGAGGTGGGAGGAGCCTATCCCCAGGTGCATGTCTTTGGAGGTGGGAGGAGCCTATCCCCAGGTGCATGTCTTTGGAGGTGGGAGGGGCCTATCCCCAGGTGCATGTCTTTGGAGGTGGGAGGGGCCTATCCCCAGGTGCATGTCTTTGGAGGTGGGAGGGGCCTATCCCCAGGTGCATGTCTTTGGAGGTGGGAGGGGCCTATCCCCAGGTGCATGTCTTTGGAGGTGGGAGGAGCCTATCCCCAGGTGCATGTCTTTGGAGGTGGGAGGGGCCTATCCCCAGGTGCATGTCTTTGGAGGTGGGAGGGGCCTATCCCCAGGTGCATGTCTTTGGAGGTGGGAGGAGCCTATCCCCAGGTGTATGTCTTTGGAGGTGGGAGGGGCCTATCCCCAGGTGTATGTCTTTGGAGGTGGGAGGAGCCTATCCCCAGGTGCATGTCTTTGGAGGTGGGAGGAGCCTATCCCCAGGTGTATGTCTTTGGAGGTGGGAGGGGCCTATCCCCAGGTGCATGTCTTTGGAGGTGGGAGGGGCCTATCCCCAAGTGCATGTCTTTGGAGGTGGGAGGAGCCTATCCCCAGGTGTATGTCTTTGGAGGTGGGAGGGGCCTATCCCCAGGTGCATGTCTTTGGAGGTGGGAGGAGCCTATCCCCAGGTGTATGTCTTTGGAGGTGGGAGGAGCCTATCCCCAGGTGTTTGTCTTTGGAGGTGGGAGGGGCCTATCCCCAGGTGCATGTCTTTGGAGGTGGGAGGAGCCTATCCCCAGGTGTATGTCTTTGGAGGTGGGAGGGGCCTATCCCCAGGTGCATGTCTTTGGAGGTGGGAGGAGCCTATCCCCAGGTGTATGTCTTTGGAGGTGGGAGGGGCCTATCCCCAGGTGCATGTCTTTGGAGGTGGGAGGAGCCTATCCCCAGGTGTATGTATTTGGAGGTGGGAGGGGCCTATCCCCAGGTGCATGTCTTTGGAGGTGGGAGGAGCCTATCCCCAGGTGTATGTCTTTGGAGGTGGGAGGGGCCTATCTCCAGGTGCATGTCTTTGGAGGTGGGAGGAGCCTATCCCCAGGTGTTTGTCTTTGGAGGTGGGAGGGGCCTATCCCCAGGTGCATGTCTTTGGAGGTGGGAGGGGCCTATCCCCAGGTGCAAGTCTTTGGAGGTGGGAGGGGCCTATCCCCAGGTGCATGTCTTTGGAGGTGGGAGGAGCCTATCCCCAGGTGCATGTCTTTGGAGGTGGGAGGAGCCTATCCCCAGGTGTATGTCTTTGGAGGTGGGAGGGGCCTATCCCCAGGTGCATGTCTTTGGAGGTGGGAGGAGCCTATCCCCAGGTGTATGTCTTTGGAGGTGGGAGGGGCCTATCCCCAGGTGCATGTTTTTGGAGGTGGGAGGAGCCTATCCCCAGGTGTTGGTCTTTGGAGGTGGGAGGGGCCTATCCCCAGGTGCATATCTTTGGAGGTGGGAGGAGCCTATCCCCAGGTGTATGTCTTTGGAGGTGGGAGGAGCCTATCCCCAGGTGCATGTCTTTGGAGGTGGGAGGAGCCTATCCCCAGGTGCATGTCTTTGGAGGTGGGAGGGGCCTATCCCCAGGTGCATGTCTTTGGAGGTGGGAGGAGCTTATCCCCAGGTGCATGTCTTTGGAGGTGGGAGGAGCCTATCCCCAGGTGTATGTCTTTGGAGGTGGGAGGGGCCTATCCCCAGGTGCATGTCTTTGGAGGTGGGAGGAGCCTATCCCCAGGTGTATGTCTTTGGAGGTGGGAGGGGCCTATCCCCAGGTGCATGTCTTTGGAGGTGGGAGGAGCCTATCCCCAGGTGTTGGTCTTTGGAGGTGGGAGGGGCCTATCCCCAGGTGCATGTCTTTGGAGGTGGGAGGAGCCTATCCCCAGGTGTATGTCTTTGGAGGTGGGAGGAGCCTATCCCCAGGTGCATGTCTTTGGAGGTGGGAGGAGCCTATCCCCAGGTGCATGTCTTTGGAGGTGGGAGGGGCCTATCCCCAGGTGCATGTCTTTGGAGGTGGGAGGGGCCTATCCCCAGGTGCATGTCTTTGGAGGTGGGAGGGGCCTATCCCCAGGTGCATGTCTTTGGAGGTGGGAGGGGCCTATCCCCAGGTGCATGTCTTTGGAGGTGGGAGGGGCCTATCCCCAGGTGCATGTCTTTGGAGGTGGGAGGAGCCTATCCCCAGGTGTATGTCTTTGGAGGTGGGAGGGGCCTATCCCCAGGTGTATGTCTTTGGAGGTGGGAGGAGCCTATCCCCAGGTGCATGTCTTTGGAGGTGGGAGGAGCCTATCCCCAGGTGTATGTCTTTGGAGGTGGGAGGGGCCTATCCCCAGGTGCATGTCTTTGGAGGTGGGAGGGGCCTATCCCCAAGTGCATGTCTTTGGAGGTGGGAGGAGCCTATCCCCAGGTATATGTCTTTGGAGGTGGGAGGGGCCTATCCCCAGGTGCATGTCTTTGGAGGTGGGAGGAGCCTATCCCCAGGTGTATGTCTTTGGAGGTGGGAGGAGCCTATCCCCAGGTGTTTGTCTTTGGAGGTGGGAGGGGCCTATCCCCAGGTGCATGTCTCTGGAGGTGGGAGGAGCCTATCCCCAGGTGTATGTCTTTGGAGGTGGGAGGGGCCTATCCCCAGGTGCATGTCTTTGGAGGTGGGAGGAGCCTATCCCCAGGTGTATGTCTTTGGAGGTGGGAGGGGCCTATCCCCAGGTGCATGTCTTTGGAGGTGGGAGGAGCCTATCCCCAGGTGTATGTCTTTGGAGGTGGGAGGGGCCTATCCCCAGGTGCATGTCTTTGGAGGTGGGAGGAGCCTATCCCCAGGTGTATGTCTTTGGAGGTGGGAGGGGCCTATCTCCAGGTGCATGTCTTTGGAGGTGGGAGGAGCCTATCCCCAGGTGTTTGTCTTTGGAGGTGGGAGGGGCCTATCCCCAGGTGCATGTCTTTGGAGGTGGGAGGGGCCTATCCCCAGGTGCAAGTCTTTGGAGGTGGGAGGGGCCTATCCCCAGGTGCATGTCTTTGGAGGTGGGAGGAGCCTATCCCCAGGTGCATGTCTTTGGAGGTGGGAGGAGCCTATCCCCAGGTGTATGTCTTTGGAGGTGGGAGGGGCCTATCCCCAGGTGCATGTCTTTGGAGGTGGGAGGAGCCTATCCCCAGGTGTATGTCTTTGGAGGTGGGAGGGGCCTATCCCCAGATGCATGTTTTTGGAGGTGGGAGGAGCCTATCCCCAGGTGTTGGTCTTTGGAGGTGGGAGGGGCCTATCCCCAGGTGCATATCTTTGGAGGTGGGAGGAGCCTATCCCCAGGTGTATGTCTTTGGAGGTGGGAGGAGCCTATCCCCAGGTGCATGTCTTTGGAGGTGGGAGGAGCCTATCCCCAGGTGCATGTCTTTGGAGGTGGGAGGGGCCTATCCCCAGGTGCATGTCTTTGGAGGTGGGAGGAGCTTATCCCCAGGTGCATGTCTTTGGAGGTGGGAGGAGCCTATCCCCAGGTGTATGTCTTTGGAGGTGGGAGGGGCCTATCCCCAGGTGCATGTCTTTGGAGGTGGGAGGAGCCTATCCCCAGGTGTATGTCTTTGGAGGTGGGAGGGGCCTATCCCCAGGTGCATGTCTTTGGAGGTGGGAGGAGCCTATCCCCAGGTTTTGATCTTTGGAGGTGGGAGGGGCCTATCCCCAGGTGCATGTCTTTGGAGGTGGGAGGAGCCTATCCCCAGGTGTATGTCTTTGGAGGTGGGAGGGGCCTATCCCCAGGTGCATGTCTTTGGAGGTGGGAGGAGCCTATCCCCAGGTGTTGGTCTTTGGAGGTGGGAGGGGCCTATCCCCAGGTGCATGTCTTTGGAGGTGGGAGGAGCCTATCCCCAGGTGTATGTCTTTGGAGATGGGAGGAGCCTATCCCCAGGTGCATGTCTTTGGAGGTGGGAGGAGCCTATCCCCAGGTGCATGTCTTTGGAGGTGGGAGGAGCCTATCCCCAGGTGCATGTCTTTGGAGGTGGGAGGGGCCTATCCCCAGGTGCATGTCTTTGGAGTTGGGAGGGGCCTATCCCCAGGTGCATGTCTTTGGAGGTGGGAGGGGCCTATCCCCAGGTGCATGTCTTTGGAGGTGGGAGGAGCCTATCCCCAGGTGCATGTCTTGGGAAATGTCACACTTGCCACTGACGGTTTGTGTTTTAGTTTCTCCTCTATGTGTTTAGAATATCCTGTCCTTAGTTCCTGTCAGCACTCTTATTTTGGTCCAGCTTCCTGTTTGTCTCCCTGTGTGCTGTTTTTCCCTCAGCTGCGGCTGATTGGCACCTGGCTACACCTGGCTACAATCAGCCCGCTCCTATTTTACCTGCTTTTTTCCTCCAGTCAGTGCTGGATTATTGTCGTTGCCACATGTCGCACTTGTCTTTGCTACCTGTCGTATCTTGTCTTGTCCATGCAGCGTTGCTGTAAGCTATGTTTGATTGCGGTTTTTAGCTTAGTGCCTTTTGTTCCCTGCTTCCAGTTTGTTTTCTAAGTACAAGTACGACTTCTGTTTTCCAACTAAAGTTCCTTTTTGTTTTCTAGCTCCCATGCTAGCTCTCTTGGGTTGTTGTCCTCCTATGTGGGTGCTTTTTGTTTGTACCCTTTGTTTGGTTTTGTTCTAGTATTTTATATTAAAACCATGTTTCCTTATTCAATGCCTGACTCCGTCTCCGCATCATGGGGTTCGTCAACAACAAACTTTGACAGGAAGTGGGAGGAAGCCGGAGTACCCAGAGGGAACCCACACATTCACGGGGAGGACATGCAAACCTCACACAAAAAGATCCCGAGCCCGGGATTGAACACAGGACTACTCAGGACCTTTGTATTGTGAGGCAGACGCACTCACCCCTCTTTCACCGTGAAGCCTAGAAGATAATCTTTCACCACACACACTGCAACTCAACACTTACTTATCAGTGTGTATTCTCATGAGTCTTTTCAAAAGCAGACTTTGTATAAAACTTTTACAATATTTGTATAATGTAGCCTGCATGTTACTTAAGTAAAGCACTGTGCAAGTATTAAGTAAACAATGAATTATATAACTGGGCTAGATCAGAAGAAACTCAATTCAGCTCTAGGAATGGAGAGTAATGAAGACTGAACACAGGTTTTATGTTTAAATGGTACCAAATTATATTAAAGAATTATAGGGAAAAAAAACAACAACAAAAAGACATGTAAATTGGAATGGCCATTCACATTTTCAACATAAATTACAGAACGTTCAATATTTACAATGTGATACAGTACTTGATTCAGTCCTTGTTTTTACCAAGAATGGTATAGGCGCAACACGACAGTTCATTAAACGACCTCGCAAAGTCCACGTTGTGGTGGCAGTGTCCAGAGGGGTTTTAGTGAAGGTAACGGGGTAAATGTGAAGGTTCAGGAGGACAGAAATGAACACATTGCCTTATGGAAAACCAAAGGGAAAAAACAGAGCGGCTGCTGAGGAGCCTCCTAGCCGCCCGGCTCGGTTGGGTGGATTCAGTTGGGTTGGTTCAGTTCCAGGCATAAAGCTTCAGGCTCTAGCTCGCCATCCAACATGGCCAATTCCGCAGATAAATCCCACTTAAACACTCTCGCACGACGACCCACGGCTTCAGTAGTTGGCTCCTGCAGCAACGTCCCTCTCGCTCTTCCTGGAAGCAGCCCACTACTGGATTTTATGCTTCCCGCAGTAGGTCACATGACCGCGTGACGTAATGACGCACGCAAAGACACGAAAATAAATAGGATATTCAAGTAAAATGATATTTAAATAGAAAGATATTTAATTAGAAATAATATTCAATGGGGTTTTGAGAGGATATTTAAATACAATTATTTAAATAGGAAGATTTAATTACGAAGAATATTCAATGGGGTTTTAAAAGGATATTTAAATGAGGATATTTAATGGGGTTTTGTCACCCAGGTTACAATAAGGTATGTCTCCAGTGTGTGTTCTCATGGCTACTTTCAATGTGCTTTTTCACACAAACGCTTTAACACATTCTGAGCAGGAAAAAGGTTTTTCTCCAGTGTGTGTTCTCATGTGTACTTTCAAAGTGCTTCATTGTACAAAAGCTTCACCACATTCTTAACAGTGAAAAGGTTTTTTATTCATTGTGTATTCTCATATGTGCTTTGAAATGGTCCCTTCGGGTAAAATCTTTACCGCAGATTGAACATAAAAATGTTTTTTCTCCAGTGTGTATTCTCATGTGTGCTTTGAAATGGTCACTTCGAGTAAAAGCTTTACCACACATTGAACATGAAAAAGGTTTTTCTCCTGTGTGTCTTCTAATGTGTGCTTTGAAAAGGTGCCTTTGAGTAAATCCTTTACCAAAGATTGAACATGAAAAAGGTTTTTCTCCAGTGTGTGTTTTTGTGTGGTTTACCAAATGTCCCTTCTGGGAGAATCCTTTGCCACAAATTGAGCACATGAATGGTTTTTCTCCAGTGTGTATTCTCATGTGTCTTTTTAACTCTGCTTTTCGCGCAAATCTTTTACAGCATTCTGAGCAAGTAAAAGGTTTTTCTCCAGTGTGTATTCTCTTGTGTGTGTTCAAATGTTGCCTGTGAGTAAAATCGTTACTGCAGATTGAACATGAAAAAGGTTTTTCTCCAGTGTGTGTTCTCATGTGTCTTTTCAAATCGTACCTCTGAGTAAAATCTTTACCGCAGATTGAACATGAAAAAGGTTTTTCTCCAGTGTGTATTCTCTTGTGTGTGTTCAAATGTTGCCTGTGAGTAAAATCGTTACTGCAGATTGAACATGAAAAAGGTTTTTCTCCAGTGTGTGTTCTCATGTGTCTTTTCAAATCGTACCTCTGAGTAAAATCTTTACCGCAGATTGAACATGAAAAAGGTTTTTCTCCAGTGTGTGTTCTCATGTGTACTTTCAAATGTTGACTTCGTGTAAAACCTTTACCACATTCTGAGCAAGAAAAAGGTTTTTCTCCAGTGTGTGTTCTCATGTGTGATTTCAGACGACAATGGTATTTAAAAGTTTTGTGACAGAGAGAAGATGTGAAGTGAGTGTTGTCAGTGTGACATGTCTTATCATCTTTAGAGTCTTCATCATCAGTGTCAGGAGAGTGTGACGTTGTGTCCTCACTATCTGATAGTGGAGCTAAGAGCTTGTCTGCTTGTGATCCTCCACAGTGGTCTCCATCAGCTTCTGTTGTCATGTGTTGTGTTGAGCTGCTGCTTGGAGGCTCCCCCCCTCCCCTCTCCTCACTTTCACCTTTCACCTCATCACCTTCACTCTTCACAGGGACACCAGTCACTGGCATCTTGGTGACATCAACCTCCTCCAGTCCTTCAAGATGCTCTCCCTGCTGACTGATGCTGTGTTCCTCCTCTTCCTCCTTAATGTGAGGGCTCATTTGATCCACCGCTTCCTTTTTAAAATGGGGTGTCTGTGGGTCCTACTATTCCTCTTTAAAAATGGGGGTCAGTGGGTATTCCTCTTCCTTCTTAATGTGGAAGGGCTGTGGCTCCTCCGTCTGCATCCTGAAGCTCCACTTCTGTTGCTCAGGGTGAAGATGTTCTTCACAGATGTCTGCAAGACAAACACACACCATGTCTGCTCAGTCACACAATGCATTCAGTACTTTTACATGCACTTAGGAAAAACAAGTTATTGTAAGAACTGTCTTGAAATCTCAGTGACGCACAAACACGCTGCTCTTAACAACATTATTCACAGGAAAAGAAAAACAAACCAGGACAACAGGACTTTTTACTGTGGATAGACGATATGGTTTAAATTAAATTTTGCGATTAAATTATTTCATATAGAATTACTAATAGAACTATCTTAAAACAGGTTACACAGGCTGAAATATGCAGTAAAATAATAGATAATTTCCAGTATTTTTTTTCCTCGGATAAAGTAACCAGATATTAACAGTAAATAAACAAGTACATTAATAAAAATTGTTCGATTAAATAATACAATTAGAAATTACACAATATGTTACTGCATATGTCAGCTGCCAAATTAGGAGCTTTTTTTAACCCGCTTTGAAATTATTCTATTATCAATCATATAACAAATTATATGTATATTGTGACATATTGTTGTTAGGATATATATTTGAGGCCTTATCGCCCATACCAAACATTGGCTCCCCAAGTCATTTTGTTTGGCCCACCAAATATATTTATTTTATATTCTTCAGATGTGTGTGTATGTTTAAAATGTTGTACTACTGTTCTACATCACGTGGAAGTGTCATGTCATGGGGATGGTGTGCTTTTAACTAAGGGTGTGACGATGAACATGATTCTTACACATATGTGTACTTCATGTGTATATGAATGTACTTTCCCTTGTGTGCTTAGTTTGACTGTAACTTCATAGTGGATAATATCTATAAACAACCTCAATTGTTTTACATCTTTAATTTGAAGGACTGTTTACTTATCTGACAAACTCAAAGGAAACTGCACTTTTTTAAAATGTCGCCTGTCATTCACAATCCTTATGTGAGACATATTTTTTAAATATTTATGAATTCTAATTAGTAAATAAACATGAGCAGAAATCAGCTAATATTGGAGTCAATGGGAGCTCCTCTATTAGACCCACAAAGTCCTCCAAAAAACATCCAAAAACTGCCAACTATACTCATTTTATATTTTGTGACCTGAATATTAACCAAGTATTAGTGATATTGTTATTATAAGTGCTAACGTTAAAGGCCTACTGAAAGCCACTACTAGCGACCACGCAGTCTGATAGTTTATATATCAATGATGAAATATTAACATTGCAACACATGCCAATACGGCCGCTTTAGTTGACTAAATTGCAATTTTAAATTTCCCGCGGAGTTTCCTGTTGAAAACGTCGCGGAATGATGACGTGTGCGCGTGACGTCACGGACTGTCAGGAAATATTAGCTTAGCATAACACACAGCTAAAAGTAGTCTCTTTTCATCGCATACTTACACAGTAATTTGGACATCTGTTCTGCTGAATCTTTTGCAATTTGTTCAATTAATAATGGAGACTAAAAAGAACAGTGCTGTTGGTGGAAAGCGGTGTATTGCACCTTTGTTTTTAACACAGAGCGGTCAAGCGAACATGTTTCTCTACGTCAACCAGCATGTTTTTGGATGGGAAAATTGTGATATATATCTTACCGGAGACATCATTATTTGTCCTCCTGCAGTAGCTGTTTAAAAGGCAGCTGTGAGCTTGGCTCCTCGGCTTCTCTTCAAGACACTGGGTGTTCACCGCAGCCATCCGACCTCGAGGTATGTCTTTACAATCTCACTAAAACACTATTGAAACAATAAGCAGATAAGGGATCTTCCAGAATTATCCTAGTAAATGTGTGTAATTACATCTGAAACGCTCACAATGCCGCCGCCCGGAGCCGTCGCTTTTTATTTTATTTTATTAAAAAAAAAAATTCTAGTCTTTCGCTATCAATATCATCATCCACAAATCTTTCATCCTCGCTCAAATTAATGGGGAAATTGTCGTTTTCTAGGTGCGAATAGCTCTTGCCGCTGGAGGTTCCCATTATAAACAATGTGAGGACGTGAGGAGCCCTCACCCTTGTGACGTCATCGTCTGCGACTTCCGGTAAAGGCAAGGCTTTTTTATCAGCACCAAAAGTTGCGAACTTTATCGTGGATGTTCTCTACTAAATCCTTTCAGCGAAAATATGGCAATATCGCAAAATGATCAAGTATGACACATAGAATGGACCTACTATCCCCGTTTAAATAACAACATCTAATTTAAGTAGGCCTTTGAGGACCTACTTTTAGCGGCGCATAGATCACAGAAGTAACTAGCTTATGCTGCTGTATTGACATATTGAGCTGCTTTCTCGCCTCTAAGAGGGTGAAAGCTAATTCTAGATTATATAAATCATGCTTCTCACTTATGTAGTAGAAGGTTGTGGACATAAACCGAGAACTTGGTCAACTCTGACATCCAACTTAGACCTGGAGATGGCAAGAAAGATTCGAAAATACGCTATTTTGCACCCACCCTTTTTTAACCATTTGTGAGGATTAATTCTTCATCTAAACGGGAAGACATGAACATACCATCAGTCGGCATCCCACTGAGAGCAGACATTGTATGCTTAAAATGAGAAAGATATGTAAATATGACGTGTTATTAAGAATGTGACTACATTACATATATACTTACAGTGTGTATTTAAAGGGGAACATTATCACAATTTCAGAAGGGTTAAAACCAATAAAAATCAGTTCCCAGAGGCTTATTTTATTTTTGGAAGTTTTTTCAAAATTTTACCTATCACGCAATATCCCAAAAAACGGCTTTAAAGTGCCTGATTTTAACCGTCGTTATATCCGCCTGTCCATTTTCCTGTGACGTCACTGTGTGAAGCCAATACAAACAAACATGGCGGATAGAACAGAAAGCGACATTAGCTCGGATTCAGACTCAGATTTCAGCGGTTTAAGCGATTCAACAGATTACGCATGTATTGAAACGGATGGTTGGAGTGTGGAGGCAGATAGCGAAAACGAAATAGAAGAAGAAACTGAAGCTATTGGGCCATATCACGACAGACATCGGCAACGAGGACGAATTCGGCGATCGCCTTCTAACCAACGATTGCATCTTTTGACCACTGGTGCAACTTGAATCCGTCAATTGGTATGTATTTGTTTGGCATTAAATGTGGGTGGAGCGAAAGGCTGGATACAAATATAGCTACAAATGAGGCATAATGATGCAATATGTACATACAGCTAGCCTAAATAGCATGTTAGCATCGATTAACTTCCAGTCATACCGTGAGCAAATATTTCTGATTAGCACATAAGTCAATAACATCAACAAAACTCAACTTTGTGATTTCGTTGACTTTATCATTGTAAATGCATCTGCTTTGAGTGTCGCAGGATATCCACACATCTCTGTGCCATCTCTGTCGTAGCATTGCTATCGTCGGTAAAATGTGCAGAACAAACGAGGGACTTTCGCATCTTTTGACCACTGGTGCAACTTGAATCCGTCCATTGGTATGTGTTTGTTTGGCATTAAATGTGGGTGGAGGGAAAGGCTGGATGCAAATAAAGCTACAAATAAGGCATAATGATGCAATATGTACATACAGCTAGCCTAAAGAGCATGTTAGCATCGATTAGCTTCCAGTAATATGTCTGATTAGCACACTCCACGTAAGTCAGCTGGTGTTGTTACACCGTCCGACAACACACCGACGAGGCATAATGTCTCCAAGGTACGGAAAACAGTCGAAAAAACGGAAAATAACAGAACTGATTTGACTTGGTGTGTGTAATGTGTTTGAGAAAATGGCTGATTGCTTCCCGTTGTGACGTCACAGGTGAAAGGTCATTGCTCCGACAGCGTTTAAATCGCCAAATCCACCCTTTTAGAGTTCGGAAATCGGTTAAAAAAACATATGTTCTTTTTTCTGAAACATCCAGGTATATATTGACGCTTACATAGGTCTGCTGATAATGTTCCCCTTTAAAATGTTAAAGGTGGATTTAAAGGCCTACTGAAAGCCACTACTAGCGACCACACAGTCTGATAGTTTATATATCAATGATGAAATATTAACATTGCAACACATGCCAATACGGACGCTTTAGTTTACTAAATTACAATTTTAAATTTCCCGCGGAGTTTCTTGTTGAAAACGTCGCGGAATGATGACGTGTGTTTGTGACGTTATTGGTTGGAGGGGACATATTAGCGCAGCACCATTTGCGGGCTGAAAGTCGTCTCTTTTCATCACGCAATTAAACAGTATTTTGGACATCTGTGTTGCTGAATCTTTTGCAATTTGTTCAATTAATAATGGAGAAGTCACAGTAGAAAGATGGAGGTGGGAAGCTTTAGCCTTTAGCCACACAAACACACGGCTTTACTATGGATCAGAACGGTCAAGCGAACATGGTTCCCGACCACTTGTCAACCGGCAGGTTTCGCTGAGAAAATTGTGATAAAAACTCTCCTCTTACTGTAGATCAGCCGAGCTTGCGCCGTCCATGCAGCTGCCGTCAACTTCCCTCAGAGCCTGACGTCAAGACACCCGTGGACACACCCCTCCGACTATCAGGTACTATTAAACTCACTAAAACACTAGCAACACAATAGAAAGATAAGGGATTTCCCAGAATTATCCTAGTAAATGTGTCTAAAAACATCTGAATCCATCCCAATGCAATCGCCTTTTATTTTAACTTATTTTATTTATTTTTTTTCTAGTCCTTCGCTATCAATATCATCATTCACGAATCTTTCATCCATCCATCCATCCATCATCTTCCGCTTATCCGAGGTCGGGTCGCGGGGGCAGCAGCCTAAGCAGGGAAGCCCAGACTTCCCTATCTCCAGCCACTTCGTCTAGCTCTTCCCGGGGGATCCCGAGGCGTTCCCAGGCCAGCCGGGAGACATAGTCTTCCCAACGTGTCCTGGGTCTTCCCCGTGGCCTCCTACCAGCTGGACGTGCCCTAAACACCTCCCTAGGGAGGCGTTCGGGTGGCATCCTGACCAGATGCCCGAACCACCTCATCTGGCTCCTCTCGATGTGGAGGAGCAGCGGCTTTACGTTGAGCTCCTCCCGGATGGCAGAGCTTCTCACCCTATCTCTAAGGGAGAGCCCCGCCACCCAGCAGAGGAAACTCATTTCGGCCGCTTGTACCCGTGATCTTATCCTTTCGGTCATGACCCAAAGCTCATGACCATAGGTGAGGATGGGAACGTAGATCGACCGGTAAATTGAGAGCTTTGCCTTCCGGCTCAGCTCCTTCTTCACCACAACGGATCGGTACAACGTCCGCATTACTGAAGACGCCGCACCGATCCGCCTGTCGATCTCACGATCCACTCTTCCCCCACTCGTGAAAAAGACTCCTAGGTATTTGAACTGCTCCACTTGGGGCAGGGTCTCCTCCCCAACCCGGAGATGGCACTCCACCCTTTTCCGGGCGAGAACCATGGACTCGGACTTGGAGGTGCTGATTCTCATTCCGGTCGCTTCACACTCGGCTGCGAACCGATCCAGTGAGAGCTGAAGATCCCGGCCAGATGAAGCCATCAGGACTACATCATCTGCAAAAAGCAGAGACCTAATCCCGTGGCCACCAAACCGGAACCCCTCAACGCCTTGGTTGCGCCTAGTAATTCTGTCCATAAAAGTTATGAACAGAATCGGTGACAAAGGACAGCCTTGGCGGAGTCCAACCCTCACTGGAAACGTGTCCGACTTACTGCCAGCAATGCGGACCAAGCTCTGACACTGATCATACAGGGAGCGGACTGCCCCAATAAGACAGTCCGATACCCCATACTCTCTGAGCACTCCCCACAGGACTTCCCGAGGGACACGGTCGAATGCCTTCTCCAAGTCCACAAAGCACATGTAGACTGGTTGGGCAAACTCCCATGCACCCTCAAAAACCCTGCCAAGAGTATAGAGCTGGTCCACAGTTCCACGACCAGGACGAAAACCACACTGTTCCTCCTGAATCCGAGGTTCGACTATCCGGCGAAGCCTCCTCTCCAGTACATCTGAATAAACCATACCGGGAAGGCTGAGGAGTGTGATCCCACGATAGTTGGAACACACCCTCCGGTCCCCCTTCTTGAAGAGAGGGACCACCACCCCGGTCTGCCAATCCAGAGGTACCGCCCCCGATGTCCACGCGATGCTGCAGAGTCTTGTCAACCAAGACAGCCCCACAGCATCCAGAGCCTTAAGGAACTCCGGGCGGATCTCATCCACCCCCGGGGCCTTGCCGCCGAGGAGCTTTTTAACTACCTCAGCGACCTCAGCCCCAGAAATAGGAGAGTCCACTACAGATTCCCCAGGCACCGCTTCCTCAAAGAAAGACGTGTTGGTGGGATTGAGGAGGTCTTCGAAGTATTCCCTCCACCGATCCACAACATCCGCAGTCGAAGTCAGCAGAACACCATCCGCACCATACACGGTGTTGATAGTGCACTGCTTCCCCTTCCTGAGGCGCCGTATGGTGGTCCAGAATCGCTTCGAAGCCGTCCGGAAGTCGTTTTCCATGGCTTCCCCAAACTCTTCCCATGTCCGAGTTTTTGCCTCCGCGACCGCTAAAGCTGCACACCGCTTGGCCCGTCGGTACCCGTCCACTGCCTCCGGAGTCCTATGAGCCAAAAGAACCCGATTGGACTCCTTCTTCAGCTTGACGGCATCCCTCACTGCTGGTGTCCACCAACGGGTTCTGGGATTACCGCCACGACAGGCACCAACAACCTTGCGGACACAGCTCCAATCAGCCGCCTCGACAATAGAGGTTCGGAACATGGTCCACTCGGACTCAATGTCCCGCACCTCCCTCGTGACATGTTCAAAGTTCTCCCGGAGGTGTGAATTGAAACTCTCTCTGACAGGAGACTCTGCCAGACGTTCCCAGCAGACCCTCACAATGCGCTTGGGCCTGCCAGGTCTGTCCGGCATCCTCCCCCACCATCGCAGCCAACTCACCACCAGGTGGTGATCGGTAGAAAGCTCCGCCCCTCTCTTCACCCGAGTGTCCAAAACATAAGGCCGCAAATCCGATGACACAACTACAAAGTCGATCATGGAACTGCGGCCTAGGGTGTCCTGGTGCCAAGTGCACATATGGACACCCTTATGTTTGAACATGGTGTTTGTTATGGACAATCCGTGACGAGCACAAAAGTCCAATAACAAAACACCACTCGGGTTTAGATCCGGGCGACCATTCTTCCCAATCACGCCTCTCCAGGTTTCACTGTCGTTGCCAACGTGAGCGTTGAAGTCTCCCAGTAGGACAAGGGAATCACCCGGAGGAGCACTTTCCAGTACTCCCTCGAGTGTACCCAAAAAGGGTGGGTATTCTGAACTGCTGTTTGGTGCGTAAGCACAAACAACAGTCAGGACCCGTCCCCCCACCCGAAGGCGAAGGGAAGCTACCCTCTCGTCCACTGGGTTGAACTCCAACGTGCAGGCTTTGAGCCGGGGGGCAACAAGAATTGCCACCCCAGCCCGTCGCCTCTCACTGCCGGCAACGCCAGAGTGGAAGAGGGTCCAGTCCCTCTCGAGAGAACGGGTTCCAGAGCCCTTGCTGTGCGTCGAGGTGAGTCCGACTATATCCAGCCGGAACTTCTCTACCTCGCGCACTAGCTCAGGCTCCTTCCCCCCCAGTGAGGTGACGTTCCACGTCCCAAGAGCTAGCTTCTGTAGCCGAGGATCGGACCGCCAAGTGCCCTGCCTTCGGCTGCCGCCCAGCTCACAATGCACCCGACCTCTCTGGCCCCTCCTATGAGTGTTGAACCCATTGGAGGGATGACCCACGTTGCCTCTTCGGGCTGTGCCCGGCCGGGCCCCATGGGGACAGGCCCGAACACCAGGCACTCGCCATCGTGCCCCAACTCCGGGCCTGGCTCCAGAGCGGGGCCCCGGTGACCCACATCCGGGCGAGGGAAATCTGGGTTCATTTTGTTGTAATTCCATATAAGTCTTTGAGCTGCTCTTTGTCTGATCACTCACCTAGGACCTGTTTGTCTTGGGAGACCCTACCAGGGGGCATGAAAGCCCCCAGACAACATAGCTCCTAGGATCATTGGGACACGCAAACTCCTCTACCACGATAAGGTTGCAGCTCAGAGAGGAATCTTTCATCCTCGCTCAAATTAACGGGGAAATTGTCGTTTTCTCGGTCCGAACTGCTCTTGCTGCTGGAGGCTCCCATTAAAAACAATGTGAGGACGCGAGGAGCCCTCACACTTGTGACATCATCGTCTGCGACTTCCGGTAAAGGCAAGGCTTTTTTGTCAGCACCAAAAGTTGCAATCTTTATCCTGGATGCTCTCTACTAAATCCTTTCAGCAAAAATATGGCAATATCGCGAAATGATCAAGTATGAAACATAGAATGGACCTGCTATCCCCGTTTAAATAAGAAAATTTCATTTCAGTAGGCCTTTAAGATGTTATTTAGAGCACTTTGAAAGCAGAATAGAGCGGCTACCAATGACTCAATTGCTCAAGGTTTATTTTTTATTTAGGATGCATTAACCATCGACCTGCTCAGTGGCCTTTTGGTTAGAGTGTCTGCCCTGAGACTGGAAAGTCATGAGTTGAAACCCCGGCCGAGTCATACCAAAGACTATAAAAATGGGACCCATTGCCTCCTTGCTTGGCACTCAGCATCAAGGGTTGGGGGTTAAATCACCAAATGTTTCCTGAGCGCGGCCACCGAGGAGCTTTTAACCACCTCGGCGACCTCGGCCCAAGAAATAGGAGAGCCCACCAAAGATTTTCCAGGAACTGCTTTCTCATACGAAGATGTGTTGGTGGGATTGAAGAGGTCTTCTAAGTATTCCCTCCACTGATTAACAACAGCCGCAGTAGAGGTCAGCAGCACACCATCCTCACCATACAGTGACAGTGTACTGCTTCCCACCCTGAAGCGGCGGATGGTGGACCAGAATTGCTTCGAAGCCGCCCGGAACTCGTTTTCCATGGCTTCCCCAAACTCCTCCCATGTCCGAGTTTTTGCCTCCGCGACCGCTGAAGCCGCACTTCGCTTGGCCAGTCGGTACCTGTCCACTGCTTCTGGAGTCCCATGAACCAAAAGGACCCGATAGGACTCTTTATTCAGCTTGATGGAATCCCTCACTGCTGGTGTACACCAGCGGGTCCTAGGATTACCGCCACGACAGGAACCAACCACCTTGCGGCCACAGCTCCAATCAGCCGCCTCGACAATAGAGGCACGGAATATGGTCCACTCGGACTCAATATCCACTGCCTCCCTCGTGACATGTTCAAAGTTCTTCCAGAGGTGGGAATTGAAACTCTCTCTGACAGGAAACTCTTCTAGGCGTTCCCAGCAGACCCTCACAAGCTCACCACAAGGTGGTGATTGGTAGAAAGCTCTGCCCCTCTCTTCACCCGAGTGTCCAAAACATGAGGCCGCAAATCCGATGACACAACTACAAAGTCAATCATGGAACTGCGGCCGAGGATGTCCTGGTGCCAAGTGCACATATGGACACCCTTATGTTTGAAAATGGTGTTTGTCATGGACAATCCGTGACAATCCGATAACAAAGCACCACTTGGGTTCAGAGCCGGGCGGCCATTTTTCCCAAGCATGCCTCTCCAGGTTTCACTGTCGTTGCCAACATGAGCGTTGAAGTCCCCCAGCAGAACAAGGGAATCAGCGAGGGAGCACTCTCCAGTATTCCCTCAAGGGAATCCAAAAAGAGTGGGTACTCTGAGCTGCTGTTTGGTGGCTAAGCACAAACAACAGTCAGGACCCGTCCCCCCACCCGAAGCCATGATGTTGTGTGCCAGGCTTCACTAATATAAGAGTAGCTATCAGCTGGCAACAACCCTTGACTAGATAAGGTGAGTGCATTATCATCACAAAACTGTATTAGGTGTCTTGCATTATCAGAGCTGCCATCAGAAATATCAGCATTCCAGTCACCGACCACATAAATACACGTACAGTGATTATCCTGTATAAAAGAATTAATAAAAGCAAGTTTAAACATGGATTCATCCTCATTGTCTTTCCATTCATACGGAGTGTACACATTGAGAACAATAAACTCCCTATTGTCGGACTTATACTGAACAGCAATACACTTCGAGCCTAATAACACTAATAACTGGATCGTGCTTTTTGTGCCAGAGCACAGCAACACCTCCCGCTATCCTCCCTCATACAATTCCCATTATTATTATAATTCAACAGCCCCAGGTCTAGTTTTGGGAGGAATGTCTCTTGTAAGCCTAACATGTCAAAGTGGAGCAGCAGGTTGTCAACAACTACACGCCGAGCCCGGTCCCCGGCGCTGGATATTAGATTTTTGTTTTCTCTTTGGCCTCAGTCTGGATCCCCTCTCCAGGGTCCCAGGCTTAGACTGATTTTTTTTTTCTCACCTCTCCTTCTTTTTACCAGTTTCTCACCTTTTTTTTAAGGGGCGGCGGAAGTTGGCAGACCTGTTCTGTCTCCCTGTAATGTTTGTCTGCTCTTGAATGGGATTGTGCTGAAAATCTTAAATTATCCTCTGAGATTATTAAAGTGTTTCTGATTCTGATTGTGTTTCTATCAGCCATCTTCAAACATAATTAACTTTCCGGTACAATTTCTTAAATTTTGATTTGCCGAAAGTTTTATCAGTCACAAATACTGCCTCAGTTTGCAATCGGACAACTTTACCGCTAGGAGGCTATTGGAAGAAAGACTTTAGAAAGACAAGAAAACTTTGCTAATTAGTACTAATAAACTAGATTGATTGAGACATTGCTGGACAGCAGAGAAGTAACTAAATCCACACAAACGTTGAAATTATTTTTTCAAGATATCTGGCTTGTATTTTAAGTAGGGATATAAATCGTTGGAAATGTATCGATATGATACCCTAATCGATACCAGTATTTGTCGGTACTTTTTTTGGTACTACATGTCATTTGTGGAAATAAAAAAGTGGAAAAAGTCATTTTAAATAGCATTCCTATTAGCACAAGAGGTTGAACACCTCCAACATGATGTTCTGTAACATCTCAGAGCAGGGAAGTCTTTTATCAGCAGCTGTTTATTTGAAGTCTTAAAGAAGTCAACTATGTGTGCAGTGCAAGGTGAAATGCAGTTATGTCATCTTCTTGTCAATAACACACACATCAAACTTTGGTTGCTTCCTTATTTGTCATTATTCAAAGCTGATTGTAATGTGTAGCAGCGGCAGCTGAACTCAATGTGACTCAGTCAGCTGGAATTAAAAATACAAATAGTTGTGTCTTTAATCCAAAATTTTCACGGTCCTCATGGACGACATAATTAGGAACCAGTATTAATTAAAAAAATGGTACTTGGTGTACATCTCTTATCTTAACCACTAAACCTTTAAAATATGCTGACATATGTGCTGCTAAGGTAAATAAACAGTAGCCATATTGAATGTTTGCCTTCATTTGACCACGTGAGGTAAGGAGGACGGCCTCTAGGTCACATGGTTACACCCCAGCAATTACACTGTTGATGATTGATGAGCATTCATTTTTAAATGGTGGTGTTAAAAAGCAAACATATCTCCATCTTTAGTGATAAATGTGTCCCCCGGATGAACATGTGTCACAAACATTGTATTAGATGATATGTGGATGTTGTGCTTACTTGGACTGTGATGAAGCTGTGAGGACTCAGGTGGTTTGTCTTCATGCTCTTCAGTCTTCACAGAGACAACAGTCAGTGGAAACTTGCTGACATCAGCCTCCTCCTGCCCTACAAGACACTCTCCCTCCTCTTCCTCTTTGAAATAAGAGGGCTGTGGATCCTCCTTGTCCCCTTTAAAATGTGAGGGCTGTGGATACTTTACAGTGAAACTGTCCCCCTGCAGATGAGGGAGACATTCTTCTTGGTGTTCAATCAGCTGATGGATGTCTACAGGACACAAACAAAACACATTTTAACTCCTACATGCTAAATATTAAATTGTACATGAAATATAGGGCTGTGGCTAATGAAAATTGTATTAATCAAGTGTTCTACTGGAAATGTTTCCGATTAGTTGAGTAACTGGAAAAAACAGTGTTGCTTGGTTAAAGACAAATTTAAGCGACTATAAGACATTTCACTTAATAATGAACGGCCAATTGGTTTGAGATGGTATGAGATCAAGATGTCATCTTTAGATCAGGCTTTGTTTTTTTGACAATCACAGCCACGTTAAAAAGTTAAAGTACCAATGATTGTCAGACACACACTAGGTGTGGGGAGATTATTCCCTGCATTTGGCCCATCACCCTTGATCACACCCTGGGAGGTGAGGGGAGCAGTGAGCAGCAGCGGTGGCCACGCCCGGGAATAACTTTTATGGTGATTAAACGCCGATTACAACCCTTGATGCTGAGTGCAAGGCAGAGAAGTAATGAGTCCCATTTTTATAGTATTTGGTATGACTGGGTTGGGGTTTGAACTCACAACCTACCGATCTCAGGGAGGGTGCACCGACATGAAGGAAATAACAGGTCAGTATGCTTTGACACACATATATAACTTGTCAAACCTGCCAGCTAGCAGGCTAGGTTTACGGCATCAGTAACCATGGTAACTGACTCTGACTTTGTCTTACCTCTCTTATTTTTGGAGGTAAAACTCTCGAGCTTTACATACTCAGGACTTTGCACTTAACCTGCTCTCTGGAATATTCCCCCGGTGACTGTGTGAGTTTTGTGTAAACATGTTGATACACATTGTTACAAACATCAACCTCTCATAAATATTGTGTGTCTGGCACTGTCTCGTTTTTATGAACAATGTAAAACAATCAGTGCATCATCCTCACATAACAATTCATCTTCCTGTAGACAATCTATTTTAGAATAGTGTTAATAATGAAATATAAAGTTAGTAAAGATGTGAGAGTAAGAAGTAAACAAACCTGTTCTGTGTAACACAACTTGATGTTTTTCATGTTGTCGCTCCTTCTCCTCTTTTGTTGGACAAAGTTCCTCCTCGTACTCTGCTGTCGTTCTTTGGCACATTTTCACACAATCACAACACTTTACACTCACACTTGATCTCTACTTAGTGATGTGTTTTGATCACTTCCGCCTCTCTTTGTTAGCAGCTAACAAGCTAAGCTAACTAGCAAGCTAAGCTAGCTCGATAAGCATCAAAGTGCGCTCAGACTAATATAACCGGATGCAAACAGTTATTAACGATGTTTACTCTATTTACTAGAGTCTAATAAAGGACATATATGTGTACATGGAGGCACAGATTAAGAACATTGAACTGTGACGACTGCAATAACGTCTTCACCGTCAGACGCCATCTTGCTTTATCCTCGCCGTGTTTGGTTCGCGCGCAGTGTTGTCAGATCTCGCGAGAGAAACAAGTAACCAGCTCTTTTCCAAATCTCGCGAGAGAAATAAGTACAACCAGTTTCCCACAACGGTAAAACTATTTTACTATATACTATTTACTTATTGTGAAAATAAAAGTAAACCTGTCGATTTCAAAATTTCTAAACAAAGACATACAACTTATTTTCGTAAAAATATTCAAATATTTAACAATGTATTGGAATTTAATTTTCCTAGTAGACATAACAGTTTGACAGCATTCTCGAATGGAACATTCTGGAGAACCATCCTGGATTTATTTGGATAGAAGTGAATTACAAAGGTAAACTTTTGAATGATTTAACTTCATTTGTGATGATTTATCTCTTAATTTGAGGGAAGTTGTCACCACCTGCTGCCACCTTGTGGTTTGTATTGTCAGTTTTCCTCTTTTGGTGCAGTTGATCTTGTTCTTACATTTCTCCTTCCTCCTAAAGTCCCTGTGTTGCCTTTGTGGGCGGAGTTGTGGGACGTGCACAGCTGCCTCCGATTGACCCTGGTGCTACTTAAGCAGCACTTTGACAGCTGGATGGCACTCAGCGATTCCACATCACGCCAGTTGATTCCATATTTCGAGTATTTTGCTACCTTGGCCATTCCCAGTGCCATCCATCTTGGTGTTGTTTTGTATTGTGCACGTCTTGTAACTCCAAACCAAGTTTAGTTCATTTTTGTATGTATGTATCTTTTGTTATTTTGTCCACAATACACATTTTGTCTTCTCTGTTTCGCACCGTCGCTTTTTGTTACCTCCTGTTTGGATTGTTTTAGTGAGTAGATTTCCGCAGAAAAAGAAGTGTTTTACTCAGCGTCCTGCACATCCTTGGGTTCCTCTTTACTGTGTTGAACAGCACTCTGACAGAAGGAGTTTCTCCAAAACGCAACACCCTTTGGCGGACAAGTTTGTGATTAAATGCTATACATAAAAAATGAAAGGGACAAGTGGTAGAAACAATGGATGGATTGACTTTTATTGACTTTTCCCTAACAATCCAAACTTCCCCATGTTTTCTGAAATTGATAATGTTTGAGGGATTCTAAAAAAGGGGGAACAAAATCATAAACGACTTTTTTTTTTAAATTGTCATGTGTAGTTTTTAAAAAAAATAAGAAATGTAGATTATTAAAAACAAAACTATCCTTCATAACCTTCCACATATAATGTTGCCATTTTCTCTAACCTACATATTGCATAAAGGGGACATACATATAAAACAATATTCATATTACAAAAGAGAGTAATACAGATTAATTAAAAAAAATTGATTATTGAGACCCAACAAATGATTCATAAAGTCACAGATTTTAAAAGTAAATGATATTGTATAAAAGACAACTGCTGAAAATGTATAAAGTAAATAATAATATGTTTCCAGAAGTGGTCCAGAAGGTGTTTCAAGTGTGAACCACTAAATTTGAATTAAGAGGGATTTATGTGTATTCAAAAGCAAAGGTATGAACACATGTAAAACAAATATGTACATCATTTAAAGGAGTTACTCTACAACATCATTAAAAATCAAACATGATTTCTGAATATATCTATACACATAAAAAGTATTCGTAACATGTTTTGTCCTGTTTATTCTCATCTTTACAGTCAAAGTGTTGTGTTCATTTTTAAATAAAAGTACACAATGTTGTATATTAAAACATGTACTTGACTGAAAAAAGCAATAATCTGAAATATCTAATCTATAAATGTTAGAATCTATGTGCTGATGTTGTTACAAAGTCGAAGTTAAGATTTGACAGTTTATTTCAAATCCTGCAGTTTCATTTGCTGCTGCTGTTCTCACCAGCACACTTGTGTTTCTTACACTGCTACTTAGAAGACAATCTTTCACCACACACACTGCAACTCAACACTTTCTCTCCTGGGTGTCTTCTCATGAGTCTTTTCAAAATACGGACTTTGTATACAACTTTTACAACACACTGAACATGTTTAAGGTTTGTCTGCAGTGTGTCTTGTCATGTGTGCTTTGAAATGGTGCATTTGAGTAAAATCTTTACTGCAGACTGAACATGAAAAAGGTTTTTCTCCAGTGTGTACTCTCATGTGTCTTTTCAAATGCATACTTTGTATAGAACTTCTACAACATACTGAACAAGTATAAGGTTTTTCACCAGTGTGTGTACTCATGTGTATTTTCAAGTAGTTCTTTCGAGCAAAATATTTACCGCAGATTGAACATGAAAAAGGTTGTTCTCCAGTGTGTATTCTCATGTGTTTTTTGAAATGGTCCCTTCGAGTAAAATCTTTACCGCAGATTGAACATGAAAAAGGTTTTTCTCCAGTGTGTGATCTCATGTGTGCATTTAAACGTTCATTTCTTACAAAACTTTTACCACATTCTGAGCAGGAAAACGGTTTTTCTCCAGTGTGTGTTCTCATGTGTACTTTTAAACTTTGATTTTTTCCAAAACTTTTACCACATTCTGAGCAGGAAAAAGGTTTTTCTCCAGTGTGTATTCTCATGTGTATTTTCAAAATGTATCTTTGAGTAAAATCTTTACCGCAGATCGAACACAAAAAATGTCTTTCTCCAGTGTGTGTTCTCATGTGTTCTTTCAGAAGACTATGGTATTTAAAAGTTTTGTGAGAGTGAGAAGATGTGAAGTGAGTGTTGTCAGTGTGACATGTCTTATCATCTTTAGAGTCTTCATCATCAGTGTCAGGAGAGTGTGACGTTGTGTCCTCACTATCTGATAGTGGAGCTAAGAGCTTGTCTGCTTGTGATCCTCCACAGTGGTCTCCATCAGCTTCTGTTGTCATGTGTTGTGTTGAGCTGCTGCTTGGAGGCTCCCCCCCTCCCCTCTCCTCACTTTCACCTTTCACCTCATCACCTTCACTCTTCACAGGGACACCAGTCACTGGCATCTTGGTGACATCAACCTCCTCCAGTCCTTCAAGATGCTCTCCCTGCTGACTGATGCTGTGTTCCTCCTCTTCCTCTTTAATGTGAGGGCTCAGTGGGTCCTCCTCTTCCGCCTTAATGTGAGGGCTCGGTGGATCCACCGCTTCCTTTTTAAAATGTGGTGTCAGTGGTTCCTCCATCTCCTCTTTAAAAAAGGGTAGCCATTGGTGTTCTTCTTCATTTTTAAAATGGGGGATCAGTGGATATTCCTCTTCCGCCTTAATGTGAGGGGTCTGTGGATCCACTGCTTCCTTTTTAAAATGGGGTGTCAGTGGGTCCTCCTCTTCCTCTTTAAAATGGGGGATTAGTGGGTGTTCCTCTTCATTTTTAAAATGGGGGATCAGTGGGTATTCCTCTTCCTTCTTAATGAGGTTGTGCTGTGGCTCCTCCGTCTGCATCCTGAAGCTCCACTTCTGTTGCTCAGGGTGAAGATGTTCTTCACAGACGTCTGCAAGACAAACACAAGTTTGAGAAACATCCATATCTGCTCAGTCACATAATGCATTAAGTACTTTGACATGCACTTAGGAAAAACAAGTTATTGTATCAACTGTCTTGAAATCTCAGTGATGCACAAACACGTTACTCTTTACAACATTTTTCACAGGAAAAGAAAAACCAACTAGAACAACAGGACTTTTTACTATGGATAAACGATTTGGTTTAAAATTGATTTTACGATATATTATTTCATATTGAATTACTAATAGAACCATTTTAAAACAGGCTACAGAGTCTCCTAATTTAGTTGTTGAAATATGCAGTAAAATATTACATCATTTCCAGTATTATTTTCTCAAATAAAGTAACCAGATATTAACAGTAAATAAACAAGTACATTAAAAATATTTTTTTCAACAAAATAATACAATTATAAATGATACAATATGTTACTGCATATGTCAGCTGCCAAATTAGGAGCTTTTGTAACCCGCTTTAAAATTCTTCTAGTATCAATTATACACCAAATTATATATCGTGACATGTATTGTTATTAGGATATAGATTTGAGGTCATATGGCCCATACCAAACATTGGTTCGTCGAGTCATTTTGTTTGGCCCACCAAATATATTTAATTTTAATATTCTTCAGATGTGTGTGTATGTTTAAAATGTGGGACTACTGTTCTACATCACGTGGAAGTGTCATGTCATGGGGATGGTGTGCTTTCAACTAAGGGTGTGACGATACGGTCAGCTCACCAAAGGATACTCGATATTGGATTTAGGAGAACAAGACAATATTTTGGTGGTTAACATGATTCTTACACGTGTGTGTACTTCATGTGTATATGAATGTACTTTCCCTTGTGTGCTTAGTTTGACTGTAACTTCATAGTGGATAATATCTATAAACAACCTCAATTGTTTTACATCTTTAATTTGAAGGACTGTTTACTTATCTGACAAATTCAAAGGAAACTGCACTTTTTAAAATGTTGCCTATCATTCACAATCCTTATGTAAGACATATGTTTTAAACTTTTATAAATTTAATTATTAAATAAACGTGAGCAAAAATCAGCTAACATTGGAGTCAATGGGAGTTCCTCTATTAGACCCACAAAGTCCTCCAAAAAAACTGCCAACAATACTCCATTTACATTTTGTGACCTGAATATTAACCAAGTATTAGTGATATTGTTATTATAAGCGCTAACGCTAAGGACCTACTTTTAGCGGTGCATTGATCACAGAAGTAACTAGCTTATGCTGCTATATTGACATACTGAGCTGCTTCCTCACCTCTAAGATGGTGGAAGCTAATTCTAGAATATAAATCATGCTTCTCACTTATGTAGTAGAAGGTTGTGGACATAAACCGAGAACTTGGTCAACACTGACATCCAACTTAGACCTGGAGATGGCTAGAAAGATTAAGTAATATGCTCTTTTGCACCCACCCTTTTTAACCGTTTGCGATGATTAATTCTTCATCTAAACGGGAAGATATGAACATCCCATCAGTCGGCATCCCAGTGAAAGCAGACATTGTATGTGTGGAGAGACACAGCCGACGGGCCGACAATGGGCGGAAAGCAGCAGCGCGGGCCCACCTGGAGGCCAGGAGGCGGGGCATGCGGCGGCGAGGAGAGGCATGACACACGCGAAGCGACACTGCAGCGGCAATCTGAGCCAGGTGCGTATATTACACACCTGCTTACAATCTGTCTATCTGCTGCTAGAGTACAAAAAGGGCGAGGGAGGAACGAGCGGGAGAGCAGCACGGAGGAGGAAACAACGGCCAGCAGATGAAGAGCGCAACGACCCACACCGAGAGAGCGATGACGCACCCCCGCAGTGGACGCAAGCCCCGGACGCTGTTTAATATAGATAAGAATAGGCCGTGCAACTAATCATATGTCCTGAGTTCCAGTTGAAAGTGGGTGCAAGTTCATGCCCACGCACACACACTCTTATCGCCCACATTCTTCACACTGTTTACGTGGCTTCTTGGCCGAGGTCTGAAGGACAACACCAGATATGAAGTCAGAGTCCAGGGAGAAAAAAAGCACCAGTCAATATCGCACAGAAGGAACCTTCCTGGTGTTACCTGACGGCACGACCACCGAGCTGCGACACCACTACAAAGGCTCCTCCGTGCTCGTGCTCGTACCACCTGGCTTGGTAGCCTCGTACCCGCCTACCAAGCCAAAGACTTAGGTCCAATGATGAAACAGGGCGTAACTGCTGCTGATTGGACCGACACGCAAATACCACATTTTCAAAACTCCCCGTTGTCAATTAAAAACATAGCTATGGGCTGCACTTTGGACACACCTTCTGTAAGCTACAAGGAGCGAGCAGCTACACAACAGCTAAGCTAAAACAGCACTTTTAAGCATATCAAATAATTATAGTTGCTTAATACGTACACAAAGTCTCCAAAACAAAAGTCTGATAGCAAGTATCCAGTAACAAACAAGTCTGCGTTAGCCAACATTCTGCGCCATGAGCTTGACTTCATGAATTATTGTGGCCACCAGGTGTTGGGAAAGATCAAATAAAGCAATTGCAAAAGCATCCGTCACAAGGTGAGTTTTTTTTTTTTTTTTTTGTCAATATGTAGAAGCATCCTCAGCCTTCCCGGGAAGGTCTATTCAGGTGTACTGGAGAGGAGTTTATGCCGCATAGTCGAACCTCAGATTCAGGAGGAACAGTGTGGTTTTCATCCTGGCCGTGGAACTGTGGACCAGGTCTATACTCTGGGCAGGGTTCTTGAGGGTGCATGGGAGTTTGCCCAACCAGTCTACATGTGCTTTGTGGACTTGGAGAAGGCATTGGACCGTGTCCCTCGGCAAGTCCTGTGGGGAGTGCTCAGGGAGTATGGGGTATCGGACTGTCTGATTGTGGCGGTCCGCTCCCTGTACGATCAGTGTCAGAACTTGGTCCGCATTGCCGGCAGTAAGTCGGACACTTTTCCAGTGAGGGTTGGACTCCGCCAAAGCGCCGATTCTGTTCATAACTTTTATGGACAGAATTTCTAGGCGCAGTCAAGGCGTTGAGGGGATCCGGTTTGGTGGCTGCACGATGAGGTCTCTTCATCTGGCCAGGAACTTTAGCTCTAACTGGATCGGTTTGCAACAGAGTGTGAAGCGACTGGGATGAGAATCAGCACCTCCAAATCCGAGTTCAAGGTTCTCGTACAGAAAAGGGTGGGGTGTCATCTCCGGGTTGGGGAGGAGACCCTGCCCCAAGTGGAGGAGTTCAAGTACCTCAGAGTCTTGTTCACAAGCGAGGGAAGAGTGGATCGTGAGATCGACAGGCGGATCGGTGCGGCGTCTTCAGTAATGTGGACGCTGTATCGATCCGTTGTGGTGAAGAAGGAGCTGAGCCGGAAGGCAAAGCTCTCAATTTACCGGTCGATCTACCTTCCCATCCTCACCTATGGTCATGAGCTTTGGGTCATGACCGAAAGGATAAGATCACGGGTACAAGTGTCCGAAGCGGTCTGTTTATTTCAAGTGTTAGTTTTCCCTTATTAGCTCTTGTGTTATTTATTTGACCCTATATTTGTTCCCACTACCGCACCTTTAGTTGGAGTCTTTGATCTTGTTATACGCAAATATAATGACAATCAAGTCTATTCTATTTTAAATGAGTTTCCTCTGCCGTGTGGCTGGTCTCTCCCTTAGAGATAGGGTGAGAAGCTCTGTCATCTGGGAGGAACTCAAAGTAAAGCCGCTGCTCCTCCACATCGAGAACAGCCAGATAAGGTGGTTCAGGCATCTGGTCAGGATGCCACCCGAACGCCTCCCTAGGGAGGTGTTTAGCGCACGTCCGACCGGTAGGAGGCAACGGGGAAGACCCAGGAAACGTTGAATAGACTATGTCTCCTGGCTGGCCTGGGAACGCCTTGGGATCCCCCGGGAAGAGCTGGATGAAGTGGCTGGGGAGAGGAAAGTCTGGGGTTCCCTGCTTAGGCTGCTGCCCCCGCGACCCGACCTCAGATAAGCAGAAGAAGATGGATGGAAGGCTGGATGTGTAACACAACTTGATGTTTCTTGAAAACAGCGTCCAGTAGTTGATGTTGTCGCTCCTTCTCCTCTTTTGTAGGACAAAATTCCTCCTTGTCCTCTGCTATCGTTTTTTTGTTTTTTTTCTAACATCACAAACATTTCTTCAATGGCAGCAGTTAGTCGCTGATTCAGCAACACTCACATCATTTGTAATGTAGACATGTTCACACAATAAAAACACTTTACACTTACATTGGATCTCTGCTTTGATGTGTCTTTCACTTCCGCCTCTCTTTGTCAGCAGCTAACAAGCTAAGCTAACCAGCAGGCTAGGCTAGCACGTCAAAGTGCACTCAGACTAATGTATCCGCATACAAACAATTAATAACGACGTTTACTCTGTTAAACGACACACATGTGCACATGTACGTTGTAATTAAGACCTAGAAACCATAATAACCAAAACAACGTAATCTCCGCCAGACGCCATCTTGTTCTGGTCTTCCTCCTGTGTGACGTCATCGAAGTGTTCTCAACCGCGGAACAAATGTTGGCCAAACACGTGTTTTACTGGGACAATAGTGAGTGGTGCACACTTCCTTCAAACACGTGTTTCACTGGGACAATAGTGAGTGGTGCACACTTCCTTCAAACACGTGTTTCACTGGGACAATAGTGAGTGGTGCACACTTCCTTCAAACACGTGTTTCACTGGACAATAGTGAGTGGTGCACACTTCCTTCAAACACGTGTTTCACTGGGACAATAGTGAGTGGTGCACACTTCCTTCAAACACGTGTTTCACTGGGACAATAGTGAGTGGTGCACACTTCCTTCAAACACGTGTTTCACTGGGACAATAGTGAGTGGTGCACACTTCCTTCGCCCGGCCACAGAAGACAAAAAAGAGTTGCTGGTGTAACAATAGGAAGAATATATTCCACTCCTCTCTTGTACACGCGGCTTATGAGGTAATATACATGATATATTTTCATATTATTTATCTTATTTACCTCATATGTTGTTCGCAGCTAAGGTGCTAGCTTTAGCCCGCTAGCAGGCCTTTGTCGCAAATGCGAGCGTTTTTTTTTTTGAGGAGTGTATTTTATATGTTCTCTGTGAGAATTATATTGACTTATTTAATACTTTTAACAGTATTTTTGTTGTATATTACAGTCACGCTTAACATCATTGAATATTTGTTACTAGAAAGAAACGAACGTCTCGAAATTTAAGTCTGGAATAAGTCACATGGTATAATAATAATACATTTTATTTGGTATAGCGCTTTTCAGTGCACTCAAAGATGCTTTACAGGATGAACAAAAAATATTATTGTTATTGTAATGACAGTGTAATATAATGTATTATTGCAGTGGTCTGCTTTATGTTGGTGTCAACTTTATTAGCAATAAATACAAATGATGTTTGCACGCACTTCTATTACCTTGATAACATCCATCCATCCATTTTTCTACCGCTTGTCCCTATTTGGTGTTGCGGGGGGGTGTTGGAGCCTATCTCAGCTGCATTTGGTGGACATATCATGGAAATTAAATCAACTGATGTTTGTTATTACGAATACACTATTTGCACAATTGTAAGTGATTAATGCTTATTCAGTCAGACTAAAACAAATATTTATTAAATAAATGTTAAATATTAAAAAATAGCTTTAATATACTGCACACAAAATGAATTTGCATCAATATTTTGTTTGTAATCGGAACATGAGGTACCCAAATATTCTAAATATTTGTTTATATTTATAAATGTATATATATATATATACTCGCTGGCACTTGTTCCACGTGCTTTGCTGCACTTCTGTTTGTTTTCTGTTGGGTTAAAAATGTTGCTTTCGCAGAAGAAAGTTAAAGTAGCAATGATTGTCACACACACACTAGGTGTGGTGAAATGTGTCCTCTGCATTTGACCCATCCCCTTGATCACCCCCCGGGAGGTGAGGGGAGCAGTGAGCAGCAGCAGTGCTGCGCCCGGGAATCATTTATGGTGATTTAACCCCCAATCACAACCCTTGATGCTGAGTGCCAAGCAGGTAGGTAATGGAGAACAAGGAGAGGATATTGCGCATAAAAGTAAAGCCAACCGACCACAGCTCTGTAGTCCTGGTCACCGTTGACGTGAGGTGGGACTATTTTGGAGGTGCACGTCAAGGTTGGCTGGTAGGTTGGTAGTGGGAGGAGCCAGTTGGCGTCACTTGATGCTGCAGCACAATGAAACTTTTATACGTGCAGACTGACTTCATGCAGTCATGACGGTATTAAAATCCCAGCAGGAGGTTTTCTTTAAGTTGTTACTTTTTCATCAATAATTAATGTAAATGCAGAAAACAGGATCAATGACACAATTCATAATAATCAATAACTGATGATTATTCCATGTGTAGAAGAACATCACCACAAAGTGGTGTCAGTCCACTTGGAAAATATTATATTTGATAGACTAAAAAATATTTGACACATCTGAGCTGAAGTTTGTTTGTGTTGTCTTGCGGACGTCCAACAGATGAACGCTCGTCAAGAAGAACGTCCCCTTCAGCAGCAGGAGGATCCACAGCCCCCCCACATGAAAGAGGAAGAGGAGGAAGTGTGGATGAGTCAGGAGGGAGAGTGTCCTGTAGGGCAGGAGGAGGCTGATGTCAGCAAGTTTCCACTGACTGTTGTCTCTGTGAAGACTGAAGAGCATGAAGACAAACCACCTGAGTCCTCACAGCTTCATCACAGTCCAAGTAAGCACAACATCCACATATCATCTAATACAATGTTTGTGACACATGTTTATCCGGGGGCGACATTTATCACTAAAGATGGAGATATACTGTATTTTCCGCACTATAAGGCGCACCGGATTATAAGGTGCACCTTCAATGATTGGCCTATTTTAAAACTTTGTTCATATATAAAGCACACCGCATTATAAGGTGCATAGAATAGATGGAACAGTAAAGTTAAAGTTAAAGTAGCAATGATTGTCACACACACTCTTGGTGTGGTGAAATTATTCTCTGCATTTGACTCATCACCCTTGATCACGCCCTGGGAGGTGAGGGGAGCAGTGGGCAGCAGTGGTGCCGCGCCCGGAAATAATTTTTGGTGATTTAACCCCCAATTCCAACCCTTGATGCTGAGTGCCAAGCAGGGAGGTAATGAGTCCCATTTTTATATTCTATAGTATGAGTCAGCCGGGGTTTGAACTCACAACCTATCGATCTCAGGGCGGACACTCTAACCACTAGGCCACTGAGTAGAGGCTGGGGTCACGTTATGCATCCTTTACATCAGGGGTGTCAAACGTAAAGCCCGCGGGCCGGATCAGGTCCTCAAACCGGTTTTATCCGGCCCGCGGGATGAGGTGGCTAAGTATGAAAATGAGCCAAAATGTTTGAATGAAAGAAACTGATGTTCTAAATGTGTCCACTAGATGTCGCAATAACAATTTTGTGTATTTTTGTAGATGATGCTACATATGTAAAAACACAAAAAACACACATGATTTTAGTGCACCGGTAGACAAAAATGATCAACGTACATAAATAACATCCTGTAATTTGATTTTAATTTTTTTTTTTTTATCTTGATGGATGGAACATTAACACCAACGAGTTGATTGATGAACCTTATCACATAATTTAATCAGAAAGTATAGATAACAACAAATAAAGATAGAATACTATCAACAGCAACATATAAATGTAAAAAAAAAAATTCAGAATGTGCTTGTTCTATTTTCGAACAAAGAAAACAATCCGAAGTTGTCTTTATTTTTAAGTTATTGTGCCGTGATTTTACCAGTCCAGCCCACTTGGGAGTAGATTTCTCTCCATATGGCCCCCCACCTAAAATGTTTGACACCCCTGCTTTGGAGGGAGCTGAGCTAAAGGGAATGTCAACAAAACAGTCAGATAGGTCAGTCAAACTTTATTAATAGATTACAAACCAGCGTTCTGACAGCTCCGTTCACTCCCAAAATGAATAAACAGCTGTTTTATTATTTTCCCCGATTCAATAAACAGGTAAAAAACAGTCTGATACTGTTACGGTAAATCAAAGGTTAGTGCAATCACAATATAGTAACACTGGAAATAGTGCAAAGCAATAATATATCAATAACTCAACGTTGCTCAAACCCTAATGTCACAAAACACAAAATAAACATGTAAAGCTCACTTTATTAAGTTATTCCTCATCCACTAATCCCTCTAATTCTTCTTCCTCAGTGTTCCAATCAAACAGTTGGGCGTATACAACATCCAACATGTCTCGTCAAAGTCGTCATTAAATGAGTCATTGTCGTTGCAGTTAATGTTAAATTCTCTCGCTGCTGCTCTATTCCCGTCTTCTACTGTGTGACTGATGTCCTTGAGTTTAAACTCTGCGTGGTGGGAGCCATTTTGGAGTCTTTACACACAGAAACGGCATGCCTCCCGCAGTCATGTATCCCAGCATGCACCGTGCACTTCTTCTTCTACGGGGGAAATTAAGGTTGGCGGCTGTAGAAGAAGAAGAAGCATAGAAGAAGAAGCGCACTTCTTCTTCTACGGGGCAAAATAAGGTCGGCGGCTCGAAAAGAAAAAGAAGCGCACTTCTTCTACGGGGGAAAATGAAGTTGGCAGCTGCTTACCGTAGTTGCGAGACCTCCATCTGTCAGGTTCAAACATTGATGACATCTATTAAACAGGACAAAAAGGCAAAGAATCAAACAGAGACAGAATTCAATTTATACTCAGATCCGAGGAGAGGCATGGCCATTGTACTGCCTGTACAAATCCTGCACCATGCTCTGCCCCAAGATCGTTCTCGTGGTTCTTTATTTGATTTTCACCCCCCTCCTTCCCACAGCTGCTTCCTCATGGAAGTGGGTCATGACCAGCATTGCCTTCGGTTCCCGAACAGATCAAAGAAAATCCCATAAAATAGAGCACAGAGAGTCCCATAAAATAGATCAAAGAGGGTTCGTAAAAATACTTAAAAGAGTTTCTCTGGAAGTTGGGCAGATTCTGCCATCTGTCCGCCTGGAAGTCCAGCATTCTTCTTGGAAAGCTCCAGCCTTTTTTCTTCTCGTCAGGAACACAATGTAATACAAGGTTTTATTTGATAATTTACACAGAATTTTTCTGACATTCCCCCCTGTTTATCAAATAAATTCCCCATAATCTTCGTATCCCTAATAACTTCTTCTTGCGATTTTCAGTTATTGTTTAACTTCCCTTGAAACAAGCTATGTTTACACTCAGAATTGAACATCAATTTTTCCCTCATAATTATCAATCAATCAATCAATGTTTACTTATATAGCCCTAAATCACTAGTGTCTCAAAGGGCTGCACAAACCACAACACAAACCGCTACGACATTCTCGATCAAGGAAAACTCACACTCAGTGGGACGTCGGTGACAATGATGACTATGAGAACCTTGGAGAGGACGAAAGCAATGGATGTCGAGCGGGTCTAACATGATACTGTGAAAGTTCAATCCATAATGGATCCAACACGGCCGCGAGAGTCCAGTCCAAAGCGGATCCAACACAGCAGCGAGAGTCCCGTCCACAGCAGAGCCAGCAGGAAACCATCCCAAGCGGAGGCGGATCAGCAGCGCAGATATGTCCCAAGCCGATACATAGGCAAGCGGTCCATCCTGGGTCCCGACTCTGGACGAGCGGTCCATCCTGGGTCCCGACTCTGGACAGCCAGTACGTTCCATGGCCATCGGACCAGACCCCCTCTACAAGGGAAAGTGGGACATAGGAGAAAAAGAAAAGAAACGGCAGATCAACTGGTCTAAAAAGGGAGTCTATTTAAAGGCTAAAGTATACAAATGAGTTTTAAGGTGAGACTTAAATGCTTTTACTGAGGTGGCATCTCCAACTGTTACCGGGAGGGCATTCCAGAGTACTGGAGCCCGAATTGAAAACGCTCTATAGCCCGCAGACTTTTTTGGGGTTTTGGGAATCACTAATAAGCCGGAGTCCTTTGAACGCAGATTTCTTGCCGGGACATATGGTACAATACAATCGGCAAGATAGGATGGAGCTAGACCGTGTAGTATTTTATACGTAAGTAGTAAAACCTTAAAGTCACATCTTAAGTGCACAGGAAGCCAGTGCAGGTGAGCCAGTATAGGTATATATGTATGTATATATGTATATAAAGGTATATACGTTGTAGTCGTAATATAATCAAACTTTCTTGTTCTTGTCAAAAGTCTAACAGCCACATTTTGTACCAACTGTAATCTTTTAATGCTAGACATGGGGAGACCCGAAAATAATACGTTACAGTAGTCGAGACGAGACGTAACAAACGCATGGATAATGATCTCAGCGTCTTTAGTGGACAGAATGGAGCGAATTTTAGCGATATAACGGAGATGACAGAAGGCCGTTTTAGTAACGCTTTTAATGTGTGGCTCAAAGGAGAGAGTTGGGTCAAAGATAATACCCAGATTCTTTACCGAGTCGCCATGTTTAATTGTTTGGTTGTCAAATGTTAAAGTTGTATTATTAAATAAAGGTCAGTGTCTAGCAGGACCGATAATCAGCATTTCCGTTTTTTTTGGCGTTGAGTTGCAAAAAGTTAGCGGACATCCATTGTTTAATTTCATTAAGACACGCCTCCAGCTGACTACAATCCGGCGTGTTGGTCAGCTTTAGGGGCATGTAGAGTTGGGTGTCATCAGCATAACAGTGAAAGCTAATACCGTATTTGCGTATGATGTCACCTAGCGGCAGCATGTAGATGCTGAAGAGTGCAGGGCCAAGGACCGAACCCTGGGGAACTCCACACGTTACCTTAACGTAGTCCGAGGTCACATTGTTATGGGAGACGCACTGCATCCTATCAGTAAGATAAGAGTTAAACCAAGACAGGGCTAAGTCTGACATACCAATTCGTGTTTTGATATGCTCTAATAAAATATGATCGACGGTATGGAAAGCAGCACTAAGATTGAGGAGCAGCAACATAGATGACGCATCAGAATCCATCTTTAGCAATAGATCATTAGTAATTTTTATGAGGGCCGTCTCAGTAGAGGGATTTGCCCTGAAACCGGATTGAAAGATTTCACACAGGTTGTTAGACGCTAAGTTTTCATTTAGCTGCTCTGCAACAATTTTTTCGAGGATTTTTTAAATAAAGGGAAGGTGAGACACCAGTCGGTCGTTTACCATGAGGTCAGTTTCGAGGTTAGGTCTTTTAAGGAGAGGATGAATAACCGCTTTTTGGAATGCTAGGGGAACAGTGCCCGAGGAAAGTGATAAGTTTATAATATTTAGCACTGATGGACCTAATAATACAAAGAGCTCCTTGATAAGTTTCCCAGGAAGTGGGTCAAGTAAACATGTTGTTTGTTTTATTCCATTTACACGTTGTAACAATTCCTCTAATGTTACTTCCTCAAAACGAGAGAAACTATTTTTGGATATTTGCAGTATCCGCTGTATATACAGTCGTATCTGTGTTACTATAACCCCGTTGTAGCTGGGACGCATTGTCTTTAATCTCCTTTCTAATAAGTTAAATTTTCTTATTAAAGAACTTCATAAAGTCATCTGCCGAATGGGTGGAGCTACTGGAAGGAGTCCCTTGTTGGGTTAGCGATGCGGCATGGTGTAGTGGGTAGAGCGGACGTGTCAGAATCCTGAGGATTTCAGGTACGCTTCCCACCTATTACCATCCAAATCGCTGCCGTTGTGTCCTTGGGCAGGACACTTCACCCTTGCCCCCGGTGCAGCTCACACTGGTGAATGAATGATGAATGAATGATTGGTGGTGGTCGGAGGGGCCGTGGGCGCAAACTGGCAGCCACGCTTCCGTCAGTCTACCCCAGGGCAGCTGTGGCTACTGATGTAGCTTACCACCACCAGGTGTGAATGAATGATGGGTTCCCACTTCTCTGTGAGCGCTTTGAGTATCTAACAATAGAAAAGTGCGATATAAATCTAATCCATTATTATTATTATTACCGTACTAAACAAACATTTAGGATTGTTTTCATTAAGGTGGATGAGATTCAAGTAATATTTAGCTTTAGCTAAGGTAAGCATGCTTTTATAAGTTATTAAATTATCACTCCATGCTTGATGGTGCACCTCAAGTTTAGTCGTGCGCCATTTGCGTTCCAGCTTTCTACATAATAATTTCTGAGCTCTAGTTTCTTCTGTAAACCACGGGGTAGGCTTTTTTGGAGCCTTTTTTAACTTTAGTGGTGCTATACTATCAATGGTTTCACGCAGGGCGTCGTTAAAGTTGTTAGTGAGGTTATCAATAGAGCCCACATACTTTGGGAATGGTGCCATTACCGAGGGCAGTAGGTCAGTAAGAGTTGTCGTTGTGGCCGTATTAATGTTGCGGCTGCTATAGCAGTTATTATTATTATTAGTTTGCCGAACATGCGTCTGAATCTCGAACTTTATAAGGTAATGATCTGACAATAGTTTAGTATACGGGAGTATCGTAACTTTGGAAACGGTGATAACCCTGACAAGCACTAGGTCTATCGTATTACCGTTGCGATGCGTGGGTTTATTTTTTATTTGTGTAAGACCACAGCTATCAATTATAGTCTGGAGCGCTACGCACGGTGGGTCCGATGGGGTATTCATACGGATATTAAAGTCCCCCATTATAGTTATATTATCGGCGTGCGTCACTAGATCAGCAACGAACTCTGAGAATTCATTGATAAAGTCCGAATAGGGCCCTGGGGGGCGGTAGATAACGGCCAGGAATAGAGGCAGCGGTGTGACAAACCTCATAGTAAGCACCTCAAACGATTTATAGTTATTATTTATGTTAGGACTAAGGTTAAAGTTTACGTTGTATATTAGTGCGACCCCCCCACCCCTTTTAAGGGGACGGGCAATATGCGCATATGTATATTTAGGAGGAGATGCCTCATTTAGCGCAAAAAAGTTGACTGGTTTAAGCCAGGTTTCGCTGAGACCGATGACGTTAAGATTGTTGTCTCTGATGACCTCATTAATTAACAACGTTTTGGGAGACAATGATTTTATGTCTAAAAAACTTATATTATAGGTAATTGGCTGTTTTAGGGAATTTTTGATCAAATTATCTGTAGTAGTAATATTAATAATGTTGTGTTTATTATGCCCAGTGCACCTAATATAATTACGACCATATCTAGGAATTGATACGACGGGAATTTTCCGATTGTTTGTTTGGTGCTTTGATAAACTGGACGCATCATAGTTTTCCACCTCAGTAGAACGCATGTCTAACTCTGAAACAATCAAAGCAGAAAAAACTTGTTCTAATTTAACTGACTCCTTACCTAGACCAGTCGTCTCGTATCTTCCATTTAAATCCTGCTTCAGGATGGAGGGAAGTGGTGTTCTGTGGGCATTAGCCTTTAGCTTTGTTTTTAGCCCCGCTCGGCATCCGCGTTTCCGATCACACCACTGGCGTCTGCTCTGTGGGCCTTTAGCTTTGTTTTTAGCCCCGCTCGGCATCCGCGTTTCCGATCACACCTCCGTTGACGGCCTCCGCTGCTACTATACTCCGCTGCTTCACAGGCCGCTGGATGTAGCCGGTGAAGTATTCCCGTGCTAGCTAGCAGGTCTAGCAAGCACGCGTCTATCAGTCCAAAATGGCCCGATCTGTCCACATCCAGAAGTGTCTGGCGGTCGTAAGTGATCACGGAGTGACCACGATGTGAGCCAGCCATGAAGTTTGCAGAATTGTCCGGTATTTTTTTATTTATTATGACATTTCTGGAAATAAATCAGGAACACCATCCAGGTAGGTATTCTCGTCGTCAGATTCATCTTCTCTGTCGTCCGCCAGAAAGTGCATCTGAACAGCTTTATTGTCTGCTGGGCTAATCACTGTGGTAATCAAGACGGTTAGGCAGAGAACACAAGACAGGAAATATAACAACATCCACACAACGTCAGTCTTGTTGAACACGGCCATAGATACTAAATATCAAAGACTTGTATTTGCCAAACACGTCCAACCACCCCTCCCACATAGATGTATCTATGCCAGAGTACTTTTTAATCTTACCGTTAAGGGTGTGCAGGCCTTCCAGTGCTTTGGTCAGGCTACTTTCTGCATCAGTGTAGTTTGGTATGAACGTGCAACACTGTTCACCAAATATTGTGCACACGCCCCCTTTTTCCGCTAACAACATATCTAGCGTTATACGGTTTTGAAAAGCCATAAGGAAGGTGGCGACGAGTTGATCAGCGACGGCTTCAAGTCGGCCTGTGTAATTTTCTAATCTCTGTACGTTGTAGTAGACGTAGTTTATTCTATCAACATTCTTGTTAATCGTACACCACCAGTAGACGGAGGATTCAAATCCAGCTACAACTTAATTTACCAATTTATAGTCGTCAGATACACTTCTTTGGACACCCATTGGATCGATCAAGTTAGATCTAAAACACTTTGCCAGTTTACATCATGTCTAGTTATTTTCCAATGTCCAGGTATCAAACTGTTCAGGCGTGTTAACAATCCTTGTACAAATATTCATACATTTACTATGTGTAAGCAGTTATCTTATGATAAGTTTCCTAACTGTTGTACATGTCAATGCAGGTATAATTAGCTTTTTTTTAATTTTATTTTATTTTTTTACATATTTATCAAATATTAGTTTGTGTTTTGTCTCTTTAGCTACAGGTAAATTTTGTTTTGCAACATTACTTCAATCAAACCTTTTTTGACTCATCTTGACTAATTGTCTGGGCTTTTGCATACAACACAATCAATTTGTGTAGCCTTTCCTACTTGCTCTGCCATAAGGAACAAATTAATTGCCAAAACAGGAACCAATTATTATCAAACTTTGACACAACTGTGACAGTGGAATTTGTAGTGTGCTAGTTAACATGTCCCTTTAATAAGACAAATACAATCCAGTGGAATTTGTAGTGTGCTAGTTAACATGTCCCTTTAATAAGACAAATACAATCCCAAATACTTTTTTTCCCACTACATGACCTTTTTACAATGTGCTTAGTGTACTCAGCTTGGTCTTTCCACTATCTTTACTGCTGTCTTAGTTGTTTACAACCTCTCTCCCCCCTTGGAGAATGCCAATGTTTCCTTTTCATCAATTTTTCAAAATTTTGGTAGCTGACAAGGTCTTCCAAATATTATTTCAAAGGGTCTTAGTCCTGTTGTACTTGTAAGGTTCATATACTGTACATTTGTACTAACTCTTGCATAATGCTTTTGCTACTGTTAGCACATCTGCTTTTCCTTTAGGAAATATTTCTACCCACTTTGAAAATGCATCTACTATGACCAGACAATAATGTTTTCCTTCACTCTCATTCAGTTCAATAAAATCCATGCATAGATGTTGTATACATTTTTTAATTTTTTGTATGAATTAAACTATAGGAAGTATGGTATAGTGCGTCTGCCTCACAATACGAAGGTCCTGCAGTCCTGGGTTCAAATCCAGGCTCGGGATCTTTCTGTGTGGAGTTTGCATGTTCTCCCCGTGAATGCGTGGGTTCCCTCCGGGTACTCCGGCTTCCTCCCACCTCCAAAGACATGCACCTGGGGATAGGTTGATTGGCAACACTAAATGGTCCCTAGTGTGTGAATGTGAGTGTGAATGTTGTCTGTCTATCTGTGTTGGCCCTGCGATGAGGTGGCGACTTGTCCAGGGTGTACCCCGCCTTCTGCCCGATTGTAGCTGAGATAGGCGCCAGCGCCCCCCGCGACCCCAAAAGGGAATAAGCGGTAGAAAATGGATGGAAATGGATGGAAGTATGGTACTTGTATATGAGGCTAGTCATGTCCCTCCTGTTGAGCCATAAGTTCACCTATGGCTCACAACTGCTACCCACTTCTACTGATTGTTTGGTACGATTAGTGTATTGTCTGGACATACATAGATGTATTCTTTGTACAACGTGACTCTGTTTTTTTTTATTCATTTATCTTTTTCTTTTGGAGTACTTTGTTGTTGCATATATTTTAGTATATCATTATTCATGTCACTAATGTGTAATTGTAAATGTGTATTTCTTTTTCCTGTTCCTTGTTTTGCTGCTCTGTCAGCAAACACACCTCCCAGTGACACTGCGTCTGCTCCTTTGGTGTGTGCTGCACATTTGCATATTGCTATTTTAGCTGGTAGCTGTACTGCTTTTACTCATTTTTTTCCAATAATTCTCCATGTTTTACAGGTTTTCCTGTTGACGTTCCTATATTCTTCCAGTGTTATGCAAATGTGTGCACTGTTGAAAATGTGTATTGGCTATCTGTGTATATTGTGACCTTTAGATCTTTCATTACTTTACATGCTTCTATTAGTGTTACTAATTCTGCATCTTGCATTGAGTAATTTGATGGTCATTTGATAGCTTTCACAATTTTCGTTGCTGTAACAACCATACATCCTATTATATTTTTATTTCACAGAATGCTGCTTCAGCTTCTGAATTCCACTGTACAGATTTTTTTTTACATTTTTTTACATTAATTTTTTTAATGGAGCTACTATTTCAGCATAATTTGGTATCTAATTAGTTGATCCTAAAAATTACTTCATTTGCTTCTTTGTTTGTGGTTTTTCTACTTTCCACAATAGTGCGTCCATCTTTGTTTAGACAATGTCCGACATACTTTACTTCTGTTTTGCATAATTGGACTTTTATTTTCCTTACTTTGTATCCTTCACTATGTAGATGATTTAATAACGCCAATGCTATTTTTCTCCTAATTCAAATTTTATACATATTACTTCATGTAATTTTTTTAAGTAACATTTTAAACTCACTTAACTGTCTATATGCCACTTAATCTATACTTTTGCACTCAGAATTTACATTCTTCCCATTGTTTATATTTCTTATTTCTTATTCTTATTTGCAATTATTATTCAACAATATTCTAAGCAAATAGTTGTCTATTGCTAACTGATAGTTGTTTTGATTGTCATGTCTCCTTATTTATTGTCTTTTATGTTAATTTTTCATCTTAACTCAACACCTAGATGTATGGTTTACTGCAAATGTCTAAAACATAATTTAACCAGTTCCTCAATCAGGATTTGGATGCCATGGTCTCTGGTTTCACTCACTCTTGCTGGAATCGTCAGACGTGTTGGAATCCGCCTCGAAGGACCAAGAAGATGTCAGGTTCAAACACTGTTGACATCTATTAAATGAGACAAAAAACAAGTAATCAAACAGAGACAGAGTTAAATTGGGACTCAAGCTTGAGAAGAGACACAGCCTGGTCCTGTCTGTACCACTCCTGCACCATACTCTGCCCCCAGACCGTTCTCCTCGTTCTTTATTTGATTTTCACCCCCTTCTTCTCACAGCTGCTTCCTCATGGAAGAGCGTCGTGATCAGCTTTGCCTTCGGTTCCGAACACTTCAAAGAAAGTCCCATAAAATTGTTCGAAGAGGGCCCATAAAATAGATCAAAGAAAGAGTTCGTAAAAATACTTAAAAGAGTTCCTGTGGAAGTTGGACAGACTCTGCCATCTGACCGTCTGGAAGTCCAGTGAACTTCAAATAATTGTGTAAATTATTTGATAATTTACACAATTTTTCTGACAATTATCTTCTGTGTTCTCTCCTGAACAAAACACTGTTGTATCATCCACAAATAATACTAACTTGAAATGTTTTGTAACTTTACAAATGTCATTTATATAAAGATTGAACAATTTTGGTCTGAGTATTGATCCCTGAAGTACACCACAGGATATATTTAGTGTTGTAGAAGTGTGTTCACCTAGCTTTACGTATTGTTTCCTGTTGGTTAAATTACTTCTAATCCAGTTAAGGACCACCCATCTCATGCAATATCATTCTAATTTGTTGATTAAAATATTGTGATTCATTGTGTCAAATGCTTTAATTAGATCCATAGACACTGCTGCTGCACATTTTTTATTATCTATTGCATTGGTCATTTTTTCTTTCATTTCAATTAAAGCCATCAAAGTTGAAGTATTAGCTCTCATCGAGTAATCTATGTTTATTTATGAACTCTTTAATCTGTTATTGAACAGTTTTTCAATGATTTTAGAATAATGTGGAAGTAAAGAAACGGGTCTACAATTTGTAAATTGGTGTTTTGTCTCCATCCTTATAAATTGGTAAAACTATAGCTATTTTCATTTTGTTTGGGAATGTACCTGTTTGAGATGATAGGTTACTGATATACATTAAGGGTCCTGAGATCTCTTCAATTACCTTTTTTATCTTTTATATATCAATTCCATTACTATCAGTTGAAGTCTTAGATTTGCATTTCTTCACGACTATAACTATTTCCTCATGTGTCACATTACTGAGGAACATGGAGTTGGGATTTATTAATATAGTCCTCAGTTAAAACTGGGTCCCGGAATCCTTTCTTCCAATTTTGGTCCAATATTTACAAAGGCTTTTAACTACCTCCTTTATGTTGTCATTATGTTTATTTCCATCTAAGAAGTATTGGGGGTAATCCCTCTTAGTGCCAAGACTCATATAAGCTTTGGCTTCAGCCTATTCCTTTTTCTGTCATTCTTTTTCTTTTTTCTGTGTGTGTAAATGTGAATGATTATCCATCCATCCATTTCCTACCGCTTATTCCCTTTAATTATGCATATTCTTTACTGTTAAACTGATCACACAAAATGGTTGATTATTTGATGGAAACAAACTTATTTTATTAAAAAAAACAGCACGTGGGACGCGGGTTGTCTTACGTCAGCACTGGAAGTGGTCAAATCAGCTGCTCACCTGGCGTGTTTTTTGGGGATGAATAGGGAAGTCCTTCCTTAGCTGCCGTCTTGTTTTATCATATATTGCTGCCTTTGCACCTGTCAACGTTCACTTTTGTATGCACATTAAATCAATAAAAAATATTGACTTTGGAGCAATGTTCACAGACTCTATCTAGTGTTTGGCTCTCTATTAGAAGTAACAGGGCCTACCTCTTTAAGACCACCCTTTTTAGATATACAACAATTTATATTTACAACATTAATATTAACATACTATTAAAGTGTGATAAAATGTAAGCTTTTAGTTCATTTGAATATATATATATTTTTAAATGTTTTGTTTGTAATTGGCTTTTAATCTTCATTATTTACTTGATGTTTTTGAAGTATTTCTCTGTATACATATTTATTTTGTACATTTTGGCCAAAGGAGGCACATTTCAATTTCTTACTTACACTTGTTATTACATATGTTGGCCAGAGGGGGAGCACTTCAGATATTTAGACTGACTTGTTATTTCATATGTTGACCAGAGGGGGATGAATAGGGATGTCCTTCTTTAGTCCTTCTTTATCTGCCGTCTTGTTTTATCATATATTCCTGTCTTTGCACATGTCGATGTACAATTTTTATGCACATTAAATCAACAAAAAATCCTGACTTTGGAGAAATGTTCACAGACTCTTGTATTTGCCTCTTTATTAGATGCAATGGTTTTCTGTATTGGGACCATGATTTATGTCCTAACTTGTTCACCAGTCCTCATATGGAAATTACTTTTCCTTGTTGATATCTCAAGATGGGCACAAATACAAACCCTGTTTCCATTTGAATTGGACCCATTTTCAATTGAATGCACTACAAAGACAAAATATTTGATGTTCAAACTCATAAACTTTATTTTTTTTGCAAATAATAATTAACTTATAATTTCATGGCTGCAACACGTGCCAAAGTTGTTGGGAAAGGGCATGTTCACCACTGTTACATCACCTTTTCTTTTAACAACACTCAATAAACGTTTGGGAACTGAGGAAACTAATTGTTGAAGCTTTGAAAGTGGAATTATTTTTTATACTTGTTTTATGTAGAGCTTCAGTCGTTCAACAGTCCGGGGTCTCCGCTGTCGTATTTTATGCTTCATAATGCGCCACACATTTTCCATGGGAGACAGGTCTGGACTGCAGGCGGGCCAGGAAAGTACCCGCACTCTTTTACTACGAAAACACGCTGTTGTAACACGTGCTAAATAGTTCCAAAAACAATTTGAAATGTGGACTCGTCAGACCACAGAACACTTTTCCAATTTGCATCAGTCCATCTTAGAAGATCTCGGGCCCAGAGAAGCCGGCGGCGTTTCTGGATGTTGTTGATAAATGGCTTCCGCTTTGCATAGTAGAGCTTTAAGTTGCACTTACAGATGTAGCGACCAACTGTATTTAGTGACAGTGGTTTTATGAAGTGTTCCTGAGCCCATGTGGTGATATCCTTTAGAGATTGATGTCGGTTTTAGATACAGTGCCGTCTGAGGGAGAGAAAGTCATGGTCATTCAATGTTGGTTTCCGGCTATGCCGCTTACGTGGAGTGATTTCTTCAGATTCTCTGAACCTTTTGATGATATTATGGAGCGTAGATGTTGAAATCCCTAAATGTCTTACAATTGCACTTTGAGAAAGGTTGTTCTTAAACTGTTTGACTGTTTGCTCACGCAGTTGTGGACAAAGGGGTGTACCTCGCCCCATCCTTTCTTGTGAAAGACTGAGTATATTTTGGGAAGCTGTTTTCATATGGGGGCGGCATAGCTCGGTTGGTAGAGCGGCCGTGCCAGCAACTTGAGGGTTGCAGGTTCGATTCTCGCTTCTGTCATCCTAGTCACTGCCATTGTGTCCTTGGGCAAGACACTTTACCCACCTGCTCCCAGTGCCACCCACACTGGTTTAAATGTAACTTAGATATTGGCTTTCACTATGTAAAGCGCTTTGAGTCACTAGAGAAAAGTGCTATATAAATATATTTCACTTCACTTATACCCAATCATGGCACCCACCTGTTCCCAATTAGCCTGCATACCTGTGGTATGTTCCAAATAAGTGTTTGATGAGCATTCCTCAACTTGATCAGTATTTATTGCCACCTTTCCCAACTTCTTTGTCAAGTGATGCTGGCATCAAATTCTAAAGTTAATGATTATTTGCAAAAAAAAATGTTTATGAGTTTGAACATCAAATATGTTGTCTTTGTAGCATATTCAACTGAATATGGCTTGAAAATGATTTGCAAATCATTGTATTCTGTTTATATTTTCATCTAACACAATTTCCCATCTCATATGGAAACAGGGTTTGTACACAACACACACATACGCACACACACACACACACACACACACACACACACACACACACACACACACACACACATACACACACACACACACACACACACACACACACACACATATACTGTACATTTTTGTATGTGTGACCTTCTTGAGACCTCTGAAAAATGCCTACCTCTTTAGGTTCCCCCTTTTTAGATATATCAAGATTTATATTTACAACATTAATAAAATATACATACTATTCCAATATAGAAAAAAATAAGTTTTTCTTGAATTTCTTTTGGATTTTGTTTTTTACTGGTTTTTATTCTACATTATGTGGGCTCTACCGAGGATGTCGTTGTGGTTTGTGTTGTGGTTTGTGCAGCCCTTTGAGACACTAGTGTTTTAGGGCTATATAAATAATCATTGATTGATACATTATTTATTTGATGTTATTACTATCTCTTTCTCTCTCTGTGTGTGTGTGTGTGTGTAAACATATTTTTTTAAATGATATTGGCCAAAAGGGTCACATTTCAATGTCTTACATACACTTGTTATTTCATATGTTGCTCAGAAGGGGAGCACTTTCAAAACCGACACACAGTCAATTTGAAAAATTCCTCCTTTTTGGGACCACTCTCATTTTGATAGATTTCACCAGCAGGGGTGCAAATGAGACATTCTCTATTAGATGCAATGGTTTTCCGTATTGGGACCATGATGTATGTCCTAACTTGTTCACACCTGCTCATACGGAAGCTACTTTTCCTTGATGGTGTCTCAAGAATGGTAGAAATAAAATAAATAAATAAATACATACAGTGGATTGCGGGGACCCCTTGAGGTAGTTGTAAGGTGTCCCCAGCTGAATGACAGGTAGTTAACAGCAATGGAACCTCACTGGGTCCATTTGTACACTCTCAGTTACATTAACACTGATATTATACATGTGGGCCAATAGATAGAAATGCTGTTAAATGTAGCTTTGATGTGGCAAGCTACTTTTGCAGTGTAGCTTGTAGTGTAGCTTGCTACAATTCTCTGAGAATAGCTTAGCTACATTTAATGGAGAGTAACTTGTAGCTTAGCTTACTACATTTTCCATGTCGCTTGCCCATCACTGTCTGTTTGGCCTAGCTCACATGTGAATAGTTTGAATACTGCAAACTTCTATACAGTAAGACCTCATTTGTGTTTTATGTTCTGCAGACGTCCAGCAGGTGTCAGCAGAGAATCATGAAGATATTCCCTCCAAGCAGCAGGAGTGGAGCTCCAGTGTGGGACAGACGGAGCTACAAGCCCCCTCCCACATTAAAGAGGAGCAGCTTCATGATGAAGATGAAGCTCAGTCCTTACAGCTTCATCACAGTCAAAGTGAGGAGAACAGAGGGGCGGAGCTTGTAAGTCAACACATCACAGAAGCTGATGGAGAGCATTGTGAAGATATAAAGTCAGAACCAGACAGCATCTTTGCTCCACTGTCAGACATGGACCACATGATGTCACACTCTTCTGATCACAGTGACCACATCCAAAAACCTTTGGAGAGTAAAAATAATTCTAAAGGTGATACGATACATCGCACTAACAACAAACACTTTGACTGCTCTGATTGTGGGAAATCATTTAGACACAAGAGTCGTTTTACAGTACACATTAGAATACATACTGGAGAGAAACCTTTTACTTGCTCTGTTTGTAAGAAGAGTTTCTCCACAAAGCAACAAATGACCTCACACATGAGAACACACACTGGAGAGAAACCTTTTGCTTGCTCTTTTTGTAGGAAGAGTTTCTCCAGAAAGCTTGACGTGACCACACACGAGAACACATACTGGAGAGAAACCTTTTACTTGCTCTGTTTGTAAGAAGAGTTTCTCAAGAAAACATTTCATGACCACACACATGAGAACACATACTGGAGAGAAACCTTTTACTTGCTCCGTTTGTAGGAAAAGTTTCCCCATAAAGCAACACATGACCACACACATGAGAACACACACTGGAGAGCAACCTTTTGCTTGCTCTGTTTGTAGGAAGAGTTTCTCAATGTAGCCTGCCTTGACCACACACATGAGAACACACACTGGAGAGAAACCTTTTACTTGCTCTGTTTGTAAGATGAGTTTCTCCACAAAGCAACATATGACCACACACATGAGAATACATACTGGAGAGAAACCTTTTACTTGCTCTGTTTGTAAGAAGAGTTTCTGCAGAAAGCCTGACATGTCCACGCACATGAGAACACACACTGGAGAGAAACCATTTAGTTGCACTGTGTGTAATAAGATGTTCCGGTATAAGTATCAGGTCAGTAAACACAAGTGTGCAACAGTCATGGAAGCTGCAGGGATTTAAAAACACTTATACAGTGATTGTGCTAAATGTACTTTAAAAACACAGCATGTTTAAAGGCCTACTGAAAGCCACTACTAGCGACCACGCAGTCTGATAGTTTATATATCAATGATGAAATATTAACATTGCAACACTTGCCAATATGGCCTTTTTAGCTTATTAAATTGCAATTTTAAATTTCCCGCGAGTTTCTTGTTAAAAAACGCCGCGGGATGATGACGCGTATGCGTGACGTCACGGACTGTCAGGAAATATTAGGTTGCACTACTAGCGGCTAAAAGTCGTCTGCTTACACAATATTTTGGACATCTGTGTTGCTGAATCTCTTGCAATTTTTTTTCATTTAATGATGGAGACTATAAATAATAATGCGGTGGGTGGATTGCAGCTGTCTTTAGCACCGAGACACAGCTGGTGTTTCTTTGTTTGTTGTGAAGCTTTAACACAGAGCGGTCAAGCGAACATGTTTTCTCTCCGTCAACCAGCATGTTTTTGGATGGGAAAATTGTGATATATATCTAACATGAGACATCAGTGGATTATTTGTCGTCTTGTAGCAGCTGTCAAAAAAGGCAGCTGTGAGCTTGGCTCCTCGGCTTCTCTCTGTGACACTGCGTGTTCACCGCAGCCGTCCAACCTCGAGGTATAACTTTACTATCTTTAAAATCTCACTTAAACACTATTAAAACAATAAGCAGATAAGGGATCTTCCAGAATTATCCTAGTATATGTGTCTAATTAAATCTGAAACGCTCACACTGCCGCCGCCCGGAGCCGTCGCTTTTTTTTTTATTTATTTTTTTTATTCTAGTCCTTCACTATCAATATCCTAATTCACAAATATTTCATTCTCGCTCAAATTAATGGGGAAATTGTCGCTTTTCCGGTCCAAATTGCTCTTACTGCTGGTGGCTCCCATTATAAACAATGTGAATATGTGTGGAGCCCTACAACCCGTGACATCACGAGCACATCGTCTGCTACTTCCGGTACAGGCAAGGCTTTTTCTATTAGCGACCTAAAGTTGTGAACTTTATCCTTGATGTTCTCTACTAAATCATTTCAGCAAAAATATGGCAATATCGTGAGATGATGAAGTATGACACATAGAATGGAGCTGCTATCCCCCTTTAAATAAGAACATCTCATTTCAGTAGGCCTTTAAAATGAATGTATATTTGAAGTTGTATGTAGTGTTTCTCATCTTCTACTGTTATATGTTGGCCTGTAGTTACTTTTTTAGTTGTGTGCATGTATTAAATATTAAATATGTAGCTAATTTTTTTTTCCTTCTCATCTTTGAAGACAGGACATTTTAATATTTTCATTTGTTTTTGTGTCTTATAAAATCTCCCCAAAAATTACCATTGCATATTATTGATGTTATTATCCAATTGTAAGTAGGAATGAATAACATTGTTAACAAAATGTGGACTCTGGTAGATGAGCAGCATTGTTACATCATGGTTGATAACTACTGCAAAACATCAACAAAGATGAAAAAGTCAGAAGTTAGCAACACATCACTGAACTTTAGAGTCATCGTGAGTGGAGTTGCTTGTTTATTCATCAATAAATGCAATTGGAATGTAGAAAAAGTACTTTAGAGTTGCAATGCATACAGAGAGGACATATGTGCCATTTAGTGTTTTACACTGCAGCATCTATTCAAGCAGCAAGCAGCAAGCAGCAGCACATTTACTGCTGAGAGACAGACTCAGCTGCACACATTTCATTTAGAAAAGAGTAAGGTTGGAAACTTCTCTTGTTGCCGTATTTGTGTTTAATCTTGGTAAATGTTGGGGGAGATTTTCATTGAACAAAACAGTTTTTTAGTATTTTATTTTGAAAGTAAACCAGATAATGTATTATTATGTTTAAGCGTGGCTTTCTGTTCCACTGAAGCAGATCTTAGCTCCATTGACCTGCCGCATTGTGCCATCTGGCAAATATAAAAGCTCTGCTTATATTTAGCGCAGGGTTGTGGTACGGCACAGACAAAGGGTTCGGCAGCAGTGGAAATCGACACATTGACTTGAATTGAAAATGAAAAAGTCCTCGCCATATCCCAGGTATCAATACGCGCATTTGCATGGTTTGCACACATTGTTTAGCTGTGACAATCCCATTCAAGAGCAGGCAAACATTCCAGGGAGACAGAAGAGGCGCCCCTTACAAAAAAGGTGAGAAACAGGTAAATGCTGGGGAGAGCGCTGAGTAAAATGAAAAAATGTTCAGTCAAAGCTTGGGCCGCTGGAGAGGTGGTCCAGACCGAGGCCGAGGGAAGAAATAGAAAAACCACATAGCCATAGCACACATAAACGTGCGTAAGAGAGAAACATCAAAGAACACAAAGGACATTAAAAGAGCAGATCTGATGCAACCAGCTGCCACTCCAGCAGTGTTATTTCTACTTACTGCTACAAAAGTAAAAGTAAAACAACAACAAATAATTAACCAATAATATATATTGCGCACACACGATTGCACCATGCATTCACAGGCAACCAAACAAAAACATAATTTCAACACCCATATACACTGTGGGGCCTCTGCGGTGTTCCACACCATCATCTGCTGGGGTGGGAGGAGCATGGCCAGAGACAGGAGCAGACCCAACAAAGCAACCAAGAGAGCCGCCCACCAACTCTCGGCCAGTGTCCAGTCCGCATGGATGAGCGAGGATGCGTCCAAAGAGACCGAGGTGTCCGATACCTGCTCATTCAGCCAAGACACTGTGAAGCTTTTCCGTCCCGGCGCTCAGTGCTAGCTCCGCAGTCCTGTCTCTTCATCCGCATCTCCTCCAGTCTCTCCAAATGGACTCTGGGAGACCCAGCAGTTGGTCTCCATGGCCAAAAGGCTCCCGGTAGGCAGATCCAGAAGTTCACAAAAAAAGCAACGCAGAAGTCACGAAAGTGCCACCCCTTGTCACACAGTCCCAAAGGGTCCCCAACAAAAAGGCAAACAAACCCCACATGAAAAGAAGAGGGAAACAGCAGGAAGAGAAAAGGATGACACAAGAGCACAGAGCTCCTGCCACCAGCAGCCACTACCATCTTAATGACATACTTGTATGTTTTAGTAATGTATGTATAAAAAAATAATAGCTTACCTCGGAGTCAAAGGGAACAAGAATATGAATATAAACAAGGTGTATCGCCACAATTTCAACCACTTTTACGCTTCTGTCATTGTAATGAATGACACACGGGGGCGCCACTAACTCCCATCGCATCATTTATTTTTGAAATGTTGATATTTTTTAAACAAAGCACTTACTGTAACCTAACTATTTTTTTTAACATTTTTAGATTCCCGAAATAAATAACTTATTATAAAATAATTTAAAAAATCGATTTATTTTCCATTTAAGGCTGCTGAACACATCTTTCATGTTTGTGTACAGATCTGTGCTGTTTCACCTTATTTTTTAATGACGATTGTTTTGTATGTAATGGTTTATGATGACGTTGTTATTGAAATACAGATGACACAAAAGAAGCATGGTAAGTAAGTGTGGCAAAACAAGTTGACGGAAGTGACGTCTGGTACGCACATGCGTGGACCGTTCGGGTGATAAAGCAAGATGGCGTCTGACGTAGAAGGCCTTAACGGGGGCAATATATTTCTGTATTCTTACATATATGTTGTTTCATAGAGTACACACGGTTAATAATTGTTTGTAGCCGGATACATCAGTCTGAGCGCACTTTGTTTACTAGCTTATTTTAAGAAACTTTGCAGCTAGTTTAGCTGGCTAGTTAGCTTAGCTTGTTAGCTGCGAACAAAGAGACGAGGAAGTTATTTAAACATCGCTAAGTAGGGAACTAATGTGAGTGTAAAGTGTTGTGATTGTGTGAAAATGTGCCAAAGAACCACAGCAAAGTATGAGGAGGAACTTTGGCCAAGAAAAGAGGAGAAGGAGCGACAACATCAACTACTGGATGTTTATTATAAGAAACATCATCAAGTTGTGTTACACAGAACAGCTTTGTTTACTTCTTACTCTCACATCTTTACTAACTTTATACTTGATTACCAACATCATTCTTAAATATATTGTGTATGACAAGTTTGGTTGTCTCGTGAGGATGATGTACATACAGTCGTGGTCAAAAGTTTACATACACTTGTAAAGAACATCATGTCATGGTTGTCTCGAGTTTCAAATACTTTCTACAACTCTTTATTTTTTGGTGATGTAGTGATTGGAGCACATACTTGTTGCTCACTAAAAACATTCATGAAGTTTGCTTCTTTTATGAATTTATTATGGGTCTACTGAAAACGTGACCAAATATGCAGGGTCAAAAGTATAAATAAATACAGCAATGTTATATGCAGTATATATACAGCAATATTATTATAAATACAGCAATGTTAGTATACAAACAGCAATGATGGTGGGCATGGTGTTCCTGGGATTAAAGCCCTCACCTTTTTTTCCTCCAAACATTTTGCTGGGTATTGTGGCCAAACAGCTCATTTTATGTTTCATCTGGCATCACATGGACAAAGATAAGACTTTCTGGAGTAAAGTTCCATGGTCAGATGAAACAAAAAATTTGCTGTTTGGCCACAATGTCCAGCAATATTTTTCGAGGAAAGAAATGTGAGGCCTTTAATCCCAGGAACACCATTCCACCGTCAAGCATGGTGGTGTCTGTTATCTACTGCCCTCCAGGGCCCTATTCAAACTTTATCAGTGAATTCTCAGAGTCTGTTGCTGATCTAGTGATGCACACCGATAATATAATTATAATGGGGGACTTTAATATTCATATGAATACCCCATCGGACCCACCATGCGTGGCGCTCCAGACTAATTGATAGCTTCGGCCTTACACAAATAATAAATGAACCGATGCATCGCAGCGGTAATACGATAGACCTAGTGCTTGTCAGAGGTATCACCGTTTCCAAAGTTATGATACTCCCGTATACTAAAGTATTGTCCGATCATTACCTTATAAAATTTGAAGTTCAGACTCATGTTCGGCACACTCATAATAATAAATGCTATAGCAGCCGCAACATTAATACTGCCACAACGACAACTCTTGCTGACCTACTGCCCTCGGTAATGGCACCATTCCCAAAGTATGTGGGCTCTATTGATAACCTCACTAACAACTTTAACAACGCCCTGCGCGAAACCATTGATAACATAGCACTGCTAAAGTTAAAAAAGGCTCCAAAAAAGCGTACCCCGTGGTTTACAGAAGAAACTGGAGCTCAGAAATTATTATGTAGAAAGCTGGAACGCAAATGGCGCACGACTAAACTTGAGGTGCACCATCAAGCATGGAGTGATAGTTTAATAACTTATAAACGCATGCTTACCTTAGCTAAAGCTAAATATTATTCAAATCTCATCCACCGTAATAAAAACGATCCTAAATTTTTGTTTAGTACGGTAGTATCGCTAACCCAACAAGGGACTCCTTCCAGTAGCTCAACCCACTCAGCTGATGACTTTATGCAATTCTTTAGTAAGAAAATTGAAGTCATTAGAAAGGAGATGAAAGACAATGCGTCCCAGCTACAACGGGGTTCTATTAACACTGACACGATTGTATATACGGCGAATACTGACCTCCAAAATAGTTTCTCTCGTTTTGAGGAAATAACATTAGAGGAATTGTTACAACGTGTAAATGGAATAAAACAAACAACATGTTTACTTAACCCTCTTCTTGGGAAACTGATCAAGGAGCTCTTTGTATTATTAGGTCCATCAGTGCTAAATATTATAAACTTATCACTCTCCTCGGGCACTGTTCCCCTAGCATTCAAAAAAGCGGTTATTCATCCTCTCCTTAAAAGACCTAACCTCGATCCTGACCTCATGGTAAACTACCGACCGGTGTCTCACCTTCCCTTCATTTCAAAAATCCTCAAAAAACTTGTTGCGGAGCAGTTAAATGAACACTTAGCGTCTAACAATCTATGTGAAACCTTTCAATCCGGTTTCAGGGCAAATCACTCCACGGAGACAGCCCTCGCAAAAATGACTAAGGATCTATTGCTAACGATGGATTCTGATGCGTCATCTATGTTGCTGCTCCTCGATCTTAGCGCTGCTTTCGATACGTCGATCATAATATTTTATTAGAACGTATCAAAACACGAATTGGTATGTCAGACTTAGCCCTGTCTTGGTTTAACTCTTATCTTACGGATAGGATGCAGTGTGTCTCCCATAACAATGTGACCTCGGACTACGTTAAGGTAACGTGTGGAGTTCCCCAGGGTTCGGTCCTTGGCCCTGCACTCTTCAGCATCTACATGCTGCCGCTAGGTGACATCATACGCAAATATGGTGTTAGCTTTCACTGTTATGCTGATGACACCCAACTCTACATGCCCCTAAAGCTGACCAACACGCCGGATTGTAGTCAGCTGGAGGCGTGTCTTAATGAAATTAAACAATGGCTGTCCGCTAACTTTTTGCAACTCAACGCCAAAAAAACGGAAATGCTGATTATCGGTCCTGCTAGACACCGACCTCTATTTAATAATACAACTTTAACATTTGACAACCAAATAATTAAACAAGGCGACTCGGTAAATAATCTGGGTATTATCTTCGACCCAACTCTCTCCTTTGAGGCACACATTAAAAGCGTTACTAAAACGGCCTTCTTTCATCTCCGTAATATCGCTAAAATTCGCTCCATTCTGTCCACTAAAGACGCTGAGATCATTATCCATGCGTTTGTTACGTCTCGCCTCGATTACTGTAACGTATTATTTTCGGGTCTCCCCATGTCTAGCATTAAAAGATTACAGTTAGTACAAAATGCGGCTGCTAGACTTTTGACAAGAACAAGAAAGTTTGATCACATTACGCCTGTACTGTATATACCTTTATATACATATATACATACATATATACCTATACTATATATACCTTTATGTACATATATACATACATATATACCTATACTGTATATACCTTTATATACATATATACATACATATATACCTATACTGGCTCACCTGCACTGGCTTCCTGTGCACTTAAGATGTGACTTTAAGGTTTTACTACTTACGTATAAAATACTACACGGTCTAGCTCCATCCTATCTTGCCGATTGTATTGTACCATATGTCCCGGCAAGAAATCTGCGTTCAAAGGACTCCGGCTTGTTAGTGATTCCCAAAGCCCAAAAAAGTCTGCGGGCTATAGAGCGTTTTATTTTCGGGCTCCAGTACTCTGGAATGCCCTCCCGGTAAAAGTTTGAGATGCCACCTCAGTAGAAACATTTAAGTCTCACCTTAAAACTCATTTGTATACTCTAGCCTTTAAATAGACTCGCTTTTTAGACCAGTTGATCTGCCGTTTCTTTTCTTTTTCTCCTATGTCCCACTCTCCCGTGTGGAGTGGGTCCGGTCCGATCCGGTGGCCATGTACTGCTCGCCTGTGTATCGGCTGGGGACATCTCTGCGCTGCTGATCCGCCTCCGCTTGGGATGGTTTCCTGCTGGCTCCGCTGTGAACGGGACTCTCTGCTGTGTTGGATCCGCTTTGGACTGGACTCTCGCGGCCGTGTTGTATCCATTGTGGATTGAACTTTCACAGTATCATGTTAGACCCGCTCGACATCCATTGCTTTCCTCCTCTCCAAGGTTCTCATAGTCATTATTGTCACCGACGTCCCACTGGGTTTGAGTTTTCCTTGCCCTTATGTGGGCCTACCGAGAATGTCGTAGTGGTTTGTGTTGTGGTTTGTGCAGCCCTTTGAGACACTAGTGATTTAGGGCTATATAAGTAAACATTGATTGATTGATTGATATGTATATCATATAAAGGTGCTAATCTATGGGATGATTAATAATTAGAAATAAAATATGTCACACTTCAATATTTCAAACAACTATAAAAACACTATTATGAATAAGTCTAATATTGTATGATGAATATATATACACTTACATTTCTTTAATGTATGTAAAATATGTTTTGTACTGATTACTCTCACCTTTTCAGTCAAATTGTTCTGTTCAATTTTTAATAAAAGTACACAATGTTGCATATTAATGCATGTACTCGAGTAAGAAAGAACACTAATATAAAATATCTAATCTATAAATGTAGAAGCATATTAAAAAAGATTGTTGGACAAACAATAACATGTTATATGTGCTGATGTTGTTAGAAAGTCAAAATGAAAGTCTGGACAGTTTATTTCAAATCCTGCAGTTTCATTTGCTGCTGCTGTTCTCACCAGCACACTTGTGTTTCTTACACTGGTACTTAGAAGACAATCTTTCACCACACACACTGCAACTCAACACTTTCTCTCCTGGGTGTCTTCTCATGTGTACTACAAGGCTTGATCGGTCACAAAAGCTTCTGTTGCAGATTGAACAGGAAAAAGGTTTTTCACCAGTGTGTGTTCTCATGTGTCTTTTCAAACTCAGACTTTGTGTAAAACATTTACCACAGGTTGAACAAGAAAAAGGTTTTTCACCAGTGTGTGTTCTCATGTGTCTTACAAGGGTTGATTGTCGACTAAAGCTTCTGTTGCAGATTGAACAGGAATGTGATTTTTCACCAGTGTGTGTTGTCATGTGTACTTTCACATCTGTACTATGTGTAAAACCTTTTCCACGGATTGAACAGGAAAAAGGTTTTTCACCACTGTGTGTTCTCCTGTGCACTTTCATATATCCCTTCCTTGCAAAAGATAAGCGACAGATTGAACAAATAATATGTTTTTCACCAGTGTGTGTTCTCATATGTTCTTTCAAATATCGACTTTCTGCAAAACCTTTACCACAGTTTGAACAGATAAAAGGTTTTTCTCCAGTGTGTGTTCTCATGTGTACTTTCAAATCCTGACTTTGTGTAAAACCTTTACCACAGATTGAACAGGAAAAAGGTTTTTCACCAGTGTGTGTTCTCTTGTGTACTTTCAAACTCTGACTTTGTGTAAAACATTTACCACAGGTTGAACAAGAAAAAGGTTTTTCACCAGTGTGTGTTCTCATGTGTCTTACAAGGGTTGATTGTCGACTAAAGCTTCTGTTGCAGATTGAACAGGAATGTGATTTTTCACCAGTGTGTGTTTTCATGTGTACTTTCACATCTGTACTATGTGTAAAACCTTTACCACAGATTGAACAGGAAAAAGGTTTTTCACCACGGTGTGTTCTCCTGTGCACTTTCATATATCCCTTCCTTGCAAAAGATAAGCGACAGATTGAACAAATAAAAGGTTTTTCACCAGTGTGTGTTCTCATATGTTCTTTCAAATATCGACTTTCTGCAAAACCTTTACTACAGATTGAACAGATAAAAGGTTTTTCTCCAGTGTGTGTTCTCATGTGTACTTTCAAACTCTGACTTTGTGTAAAACCTTTACCACATATTGAACAGGAAAAGGTTTTTTCTCCAGTGTGTGTTCTCATGTGTCTTTTCAAATGGTGACTTTGTGCAAAACCTTTACCACAGAGTGAACAAGAAAAAGGTTTTTCTCCAGTGTGTGTTCTCATGTGTTCTTTCAGACGACTTTGGTATTTAAAAGTTTTGTGAGAGTGAGAAGATGTGAAGTGAGTGTTGTCAGTGTGACATGTCTTATCATCTTTAGAGTCTTCATCATCAGTGTCAGGAGAGTGTGACGTTGTGTCCTCACTATCTGATAGTGGAGCTAAGAGCTTGTCTGCTTGTGATCCTCCACAGTGGTCTCCATCAGCTTCTGTTGTCATGTGTTGTGTTGAGCTGCTGCTTGGAGGCTCCCCCCCTCCCCTCTCCTCACTTTCACCTTTCACCTCATCATCTTCACTCTTCACAGGGACACCAGTCACTGGGAACTCCTCCAACCATTTAGGCTGACTGATGCCCTCTTCCTCCTCTTCCTCCTTAATGTGCGGCACTTCTTGGTCCTCCTCTTCCTCTTTAAAGTGAGGGGTCAGTGGGTCCGTCTCTTCCTCTTTAATCTGAGGGGTCAGGGGGATCTCTTGCTCCGATTGTAGCTGATATAGGCGCCTGCGCCCCCCGCGACCCTGAAAGAGAATAAGCGGTAGTAAATGGATGGATGGGTCAGCGTGTTCTCTTGCTCCGTAAAGTGAGGGGTCAGTGGATCATCTTCTTCCTTTTCAATGTGAGGGGTCAGTGTGTGGGCTTCACAGTGGCAGAGGGGTTAGTGCGTCTGCCTCACAATACGAAGGTCCTGCAGTCCTGGGTTCAATTCCAGACTGAGGATCTTTCTGTGTAGAGTTTGCATGTTCTCCCCGTGAATGCGTGGGTTCCCTCCGGGTACTCCGGCTTCCTCCCACTTCCAAAGACATACACCTGGGGATAGGCCCCTCCCACTTCCAAAGACATGCACCTGGGGATAGGTTGATTGGCAACACTAAATTGGCCCTAGTGTGTGAATGTTGTCTGTCTATCTGTGTTGGCCCTGTGATGAGGTGGCGACTTGTCCAGGGTGTACCCCGCCTTTTGCCTGATTGTAGCTGAGATAGGCGCCTGCGCCCCCCGCGACCCTGAAAGAGAATAAGCGGTAGAAAATGGATGGATGGGTCAGCGTGTTCTCTCGCTCCTTAAAGTGAGGGGTCAGTGGATCATCCTCTTCCTTTTTGATGTGTAAGATCAGTGGGTCCTCCGCTTGCCCTTTAATGTGAAGGGTCAGTTTAACATTATGGGTCTGAAGCGTCTCGTCTTCCTCTTTAAGGTGGGGGGACTGTGGCTCCTCTCCTCCCTCTTTGATGTGTTGGGACTGTGGTACCTCTTCTTCCTTGTGTATGTGGGGGGACTGTGGTTCATCCTCCTGCTCATGAGGTAGATGTTCTTCGACATCTACGGGACGGGAGAAAACAAACATTCTTGATAAAAGTCCAGCTTTGCTCAGTCACATGAGACATTGTCCTGCACCAACATATGATTTCACAATCTCATCAGTTTCCCCTCACAGCAGTCAGGGTACTTCCAGCTGACACATGAAGAAGACCTTCAGGGGAATGTCTTCCCAGGCCAACGTCCAATCCACCTTATTCATATAAAAACATCCTAAAAGTCATTCCTGCAATCCTTAATGGTAGACACCATACATGAAAGTGTGCTGTTCTCCCTCTGAATAAGTCATACACACACAGGAAATAATGTACCACATGCCAGCCTCCACACAGTAGTACTAGTGATGAGCTCCCCCTGCTGGTGGACAATAATTACTGTCATTTTCACATTCATCTTTAGAGACATGTCTGTTATAAAAGAAGCATGAGCACAGTCAACATGTTGGCCAAAAAAGATGACATCTGTGTTGCTTTCATTTAGATCAGGTGTGCCCACACTTTTTCTGCAGGCGAGCTACTTTTCAATTGACCAACTCGAGGGGATCTACCTCATTTATATATATCATTTATATTTATTTATTTATGAAAGAGACATTTTTGTAAACAAGTTAAATGTGTTTAATGATAATACAAGCATGTGTAACACATATAGATGTCTTTCTTTCACCAAGACAAGAATATAAGTTGGTGTATTACCTGATTCTGATGACTTGCATTGATTGGAATCAGACAGTAATGATGATAACCCCCACATTTTCAAATGGAGGAGGAACAAAGTTGTCCTTTCTGTACAATACCACATGAAAGTGGTTGGTTTTTGGCATCTAATTCATCCAGCTTCCATACACTTTACAAGAAAAACATTGGCGGCAAATTCCGTAGCTTGCTTGATTGACATTCACGGCACCCGAGGGTCTTGTGAGATGACGCTGGCTGCTGCCAGTTCATTATTATGAAAAAATGACAGAGAGGAAGGCCAGAAACACTTTTTATTTCAACAGACTTTCGCGCCGTCCCTTCCGTCAAAACTCTAAAGGCCGACTGCACATTTCCTATCTTCACAATAAAAGCCCTGCTTCATGCTGCCTGCGCTAACAAAATAAGAGTCTCGGAAAACTGGCGTGCACAAGCGATCCCTCAGAAAGCTGGCGTGCACATCACTTGTGCACGTCAGTTTTCCGAGACTCTGTATTTAGTTAGCGCAGGCAGCATGAAGCAGGGCTTTTATTGTGAAGATAGGAAATGTGCAGTCGGCCTTTAGAGTTTTGACGGAAGGTACGGCGCGAGAGTCTGTTGAAATAAAAAGTGTTTCTCGCCTTCCTCTCGGTCATATTTTCATAATAATGATCTTGCAGCAGCCAGCGTCATCTCACAAGACCCTCCGGTACCATGAATGTCATTTAAGTGACGTCTTGGTGAAGATTGATGATCACTCATTTTTAAGTCTATTTTTTTAAAAGCCTGGCTGGAGATCGACTGACACACCCCCCGCGGTCGACTGGTAGCTCGTGATCGACGTAATGGCCACCCCTGATTTAGATAGTGTCACCACAGTTAAACTGGGATGAAGTAATCAGATTACTGACTACACCTTCAAAAGATAACTTGTTTACCTTATTAATAATAGTAATAATGGATTACATTAATTTAGTGCGTTTCTGGACACTCAATTTGCGTTAGAGTGAGAACTGAGAAGGCATCATTCATGCAGTCCACACATTCAATGTAGTACGCTACATTTAATTATAATAATAATAATAATAATAATAATAAAAAAAAGTTGGAATTTCCAGGAAAACTGTAATTTGGTTTAAAACTTGGGAAGATGTTATTTTGAATGTCCAGGACGAGTGGAATATGTTGATGTTGGAATGGTTTGAATAGGTTCATATCAATGGTAACTTCCTGGAAATTTGGGAATTTTGGGAAAAGTGGGATTTTTGGGGAAAACTGTGAATGTTCTGAACAGTGAGTGTTGGACTTTTTCAAATCGGTCGAGAAATGTTGAAGTAGTAACAATTTTAATTGAGAAATGGTATTATGAAATTCCTGGAATCTTCTGAAAACCTGGAATTTTTCCAAGTCCGAAAAACAACATTTTTTTTTTCCTGATTGACGATGAATCGGTTGAAAAATGTGGAAGGACTTGTCGCCAGAAAAAAGGGTCAAGAAAGGGTTTGAAAAATGTGAATTCCTGGAATTTTTTTGAACTTGGAAAAATAATAGATTGAATGTCCAGGATTAGTGGAATATGTTGAAAGTGGAATGGTTTGAATCAGTTGAAACATGTGTAAATGGTTGAAGTTTGAAAACATGCCAATTGATTTTAAATAGGAAATATTATTAAGCAATTATTTATTCTTGTTTCAAGCTAGTTTAGTGGCTAGCTTAGCAATTAGCCTGCCCGTCCTTTGTGTGTAACATGTTTAGCCTTTTTCTACTTTCCTTCAGTGATAATAATACATGTAAGATATGTATTTGCTGCAATGGAGGATGGTGGAACGTGTGATGTAAGAAGATACAGTTAGCTGTCGTGACAACTAATTCCTCTGGTCGGCCAACTGAACATCAAAAATACAAATCAGTGGTTAAAAATGTGGATGTTTGGGGTCTTTGTGAGTGGAAACTATTGTATTATGTCCCATACTAAATCAGAGTTTTAAGGTTTGATGAACATAATGGCCTAGTAGTACGACGTTTAGTTTCTACACAGTTTGGGGATTATAAGTATGGAAGTAAAAATGCATCTGTTGTTTTGTGTCAGTTTTGTTCAAGTAAACTCCTATTTGTTAAACCTTTGTACAAGTTTAAAACGATCGCAATGCTAATTTTTGTTAGCCTGTCAATGTGGTCGTCCATTGTATGTTAGCATTAAGCTAGCGCCGCAAAAGCCAACTTTTATCCTGTATGGTTGTATTGTGATGTGTCTTATTCCATCCATCCATCCATTTTCTACCTCAAGTTGAAAAACTTGTTTAAAAAACACCCGAATGGTGTTACCATTTAGTGGTCAATTGCACGGAATATGTACTGTACTGTGCAATCTACTAATAAAAGTCTCAATCAATCAATCAAACAGGGGGGCGGAAGGCGGTGTACACCCTGGAAAATTCCATAAAACCTTTAAACTATTTTTAAAATGTTATCTAAGTAAAAATGTATCCTCCAGTTTGTGGCTATTATAAGGCATATTTCCAGAGGATATGCATTTTTACAGCATGTTTTAAAGAGATAGCATTCTGGGTATATTATATTGATCAACTAATTCTCGTTTAGGGGGCTTAGTGAGCGGAATAGAGGCGCTCCCATTGACTCCATTGTTAGAATTAGGATAGTTAAGGTTTTGCTAACATTTGTTTAGGAATTAGAATACATAAAAAAATAAAAACATGTTATTGTCTTACATTAGGGGTGTGAAAGGTAGGCAAAGTTAAAAAAAAATCAGATCCCCTTTGAGATGTTTTCTACATCCTGTGAACGGGCTGATGCTGTGGTGAAAGTGAGAAAAAAAATACATGTCAGGAAAATGCAAATTTCAGCAAAAAATGTCTGGGAAACTTTTTAAAACTTGGTCAAAGATTGTTGGCGGTAAACCTAGAGAGGCATGTGTGTGTTATAAGATGATGTTAGAATTAGCTTTATTATTTAGGTTTAGGGGGCCCCGTCATGGGGGCCGCCCCCGGCCCAGCTCTGACTTGTTCCACCACTGTTCATTCTGATTATATTATATATTCCAAATGTCACGTTCTTGTAATTATTCAAATATAGTGTTAGTAAAGATGTGAGAGTAAGAAGTAAACAAACCTGTTCTGTGTAACACAACTTGATGTTTCTTGAAAACAGCGTCCAGTAGTTGTTTGTTCTCCTCCTTTGTTCTAGAAAGTTCCGCCTCGTGTTCTGCTATCGTTCTTTCTAACACTACAAATATTTCTTCAACAGCAGCAGTTAGTCGCTGATCCACCAACGCTCTCAACATTTGTAATGTAGACATTTTCACACAATCACAACACTTTACTCTCACACTTGATCTCTACTTAGCGATGTGTTGATAACTTCTGTGTCTTCTGTTAGCAGCTAACAAGCTAAGCTAACTAGCCAGCTAAGCTAACTAACAAGCAAAGATAGCACGAGAAGCGGCACAGTGCTTCTAGCGCATCCAGACCACTTTATCCTTAACTAAAGAATCAAATATGTATTTTATACGACGTAAATATTTCAAACTGGAGAACAAATAATAAGACTGACTTATTAGCGTCCTGCTCGCGGCTTTCTGTGTCGATGTGCTTTCACGACAGTTAGCACACTTGACGTTACAAGGCAGTACTGCTCTGCTTCTTCTTCTTCTTCTTTTGTTTTTATGGCGGTTGGCAAGCAACCTTGTGGTGTGCATTAGCGCCACCTACTGTAATGGAGTGTGGACCGAGGTGGATCCCTACTCTATATTCTTTTATTTAACCCAGTGTTTTTTAAATATGTTTATATTGCTTTATATCCTATGTGTTCTGAATTAAATCCTAATATATCTCCCACTTCTAACCTAATATTTTCTTTTGCTAACTTATTTTCCAGTATTTCTCTTTCTCTATTATATTTCCTACATTGTATTAAACCATGGTCAACATTTTCTATCTGATGGCAAAAATCACACAGCCCTGTATTATGTTTCCAATCAATTTTAGTGAACTATTTAGATATGTATGTCCTAATCTCATTCTAGTAATAATGTCTTCTTCTTTCCTATTTCTATTCCTCCTCTCATGACACCTACTCTCCTCTGGACTTTGTAAAACTCTCTACCTTTTGTTTCCTTATTCCAATTATCCTGCCACTTTTTATTGTGTTCTATCTTAATGATGCTCTTCACTTCTTCTTTACTGTGCTTCATCTCCATGTTTACTTCTATTTTAGTGCTTGCTTGTTTTGCGTATCTATCAGCTAACTCATTCCCCACAACTCCTACATGAGCAGGAACCCAGAGAAATGTTACCACACCTCCCGCTTTATTTATCCTGTAGATTGCCTGAACTATTTCATAAACTATATCTTGTCTTGTTTCTGATGCTATGTTTTTATGCTCGTCAAAGCACTGCTGGAGTCCGAGCACACGACTACTTTCCTTGCTTTGTTTTCCTCTATCCAGTTAACTGCCATATAAATTGCTACCAATTCCCCCGTAAAAACAGATAGTTTATCACTAATTCTTTTATTCAACACTATATTTCCTTGTGGGATAACTGCAGCAGCTCCTACTTTACTATTTATAGTTTTTGATGCATCTGTGAATATCATGATGTTATCAAAAAACATTTCCTCAATCCAATGTTCTATCTGGTAACTATTTAAATGTCTATTCTTCAGTAATTGCATGTTTACCTTTGGGTTGTCATACATCCACGGTGGTATTGCAGGAATTGGTACTGTAGGGCTCACTTTAATATTGTCAATTTGTGTTTTGTTACATATATCTCCTATTATCCACCCAAAACTATTCATTTTTTTCTTCCCTTTTTCTTGGCAGTTTATTAGCACTTGACGGGTTGGATGTCCTTGCTTGGATCCTTTTAAGTTTGCCCAATAAACTGCTGAGAGTTGATCTCTCCTCATGTCCAAAGGTTTTTCATTCATTTCTACTTGTAATGCTGCCACTGGAGTAGATTTAGTAGCTCCACAACATAACCTTAACGCCTGCGACTGGATCCGGTCTATTTTCCCAAGTAGTGTTTTTGAAGCAGATCGATAAATAATGCATCCGTAGTCGATAACAGATGGAATTAAAGTGATATATATTGTTTTCAATGTCAACCTATCAGCCCCCCAATCTTTACCCCTCAAAGCCCTCATTATATTTAACACCTTTTTACTTTTCTCCACTATCTTGCTGATGTGGGTTGACCAGTTCATATTTTTATCAAACCATATTCCTAAATATTTAAATACTTGTACCTCTTCTATGTTTTCTCCATAGAGTTTTATTTGGAGCTTGTTTTGTACTTTCCTCTTCGTAAAATTTATGACTTTTGTCTTTCCAACAGAGAATCTTAAACCCCAAGCCGTTCCCCAGTCTTGAATATTATTTACCGCTTTTTGAATCTTCTTTTCTATATGATGTGTATTTCTACCTCTCTTCCACATCACTCCATCATCACAAACAATGCCACCTCCACTAACCCTTCCACTTCACTAAAAACTTCATTTATCATGATGGAAAATAGTAGTGGACTTATTATACTCCCTTGTGGGGTCCCATTTTCCACTTCGTATTCTCTGCTATATTCATTCTCTATTTTTACTAATAATGTTCTACTTGTTAAAAAGTATTTTATCCATCTGTACATTCTCCCTCTAATCCCAATCTTATTTAGTTTCATCAGCAACCCCTGTTTCCACAACATATCATACGCTTTCTCTATGTCAAAAAATACCGCAATTATACTTTCTTTATTTGTCCTTTTCTAATTTCCTCTTCCAGCTGCACTGCTGGGTCGTTTGTGCTTCTTGGTGTTATGTTTGACTAAAGGGGAAGTGACGGCAAACGAACACCAGATGGCAGTATGTCCAAAGATTTATTATATATAGTAAATATATACATAAATCTGTACTACTACTACTAATAATAATAATACTAATACTGCTAATGAATAAACCAAGGAAATGAAGTCCGACCAAAACTCAAGTGTGTATGGTGTAAGGCTATGTGTGTAGATTAGCTGGAGGATGTCTTATCAAAATGTTGACGAGAGTGAAGTAACGCGGAAGTCCGTGGGAAAACGTGTCCAAGCGGGAGGTCGAGAATCCAAAAGGCAGTCCGGGAGGCAAGGGGAACAACAGGGGATCCAGGAAGACAACAAGAGCATCAGACAACAGAAACACGGAAGTCGCAGGGGAAGCGCGAGTACGCGGGATGGAAGCCAGACACAGGATGCTTACTCAGGTACAGATGGCTATAATCCGGCCACTGATGGCAGGTTGTCCAGGTCTATAAAGGCAGCTCCGTCATTACCATCAGGTGTGAAGTTTGCAGGTGACTGATTGCAGCTGGCAGCTGCTGCAGGGCGGGGACGCGCGCGGCTCGTTCCTGGATGTGTGCGCCCGTGCGCGTGACCCGAGTGGCGCACAGATGGACGAGCGGCGCTGGCAGGGGTCTGAACCGTAACACTTGCTTTGCGAAAACCACTTTGGTAGTTTTTTATCATTTCTTTTGACTCTAAATAATATATTAATCTTTCATTAATCATTTTTTCCATTACTTTGCCCAAATTTGAGGTCAATGCAATCGGCCTATAATTTCCTGCCTCTTCCAGATCTTTCCCTGGCTTGCATGTTGGAATTATTACAGCTGTTTTCCACTCAGCTGCTCATTTTCCTTCTTCATATTTCCTGTTATATCATTTCAAGACCACTTCTTTGCCGATGCTACCTAAATTTTTGATCATTTGATAACTCACCAGGTCTTTCCCTGGCGTCGTATTTTTAACTTTTTTAAAAATTCGAACCATTTCATCCAAAGAAAATGTCATATCCATATTGTTGGTAAAACTATTATCGTTGTCTTCCTTCATTTCCTCAATATTTAAACTAATTGTTTCTTCTCTCTTTTGTTTTTCTACATTTCTCAAATGATCATTGCTGTGCACTTTAACAAAGGTTTTTGCTAAAAGTTCTGCTTTTTCTTTATTTCCTCCCACACTACGCATTCCATCTTTCCTCACATGATGTTTATGTTCTTTTCTGAGCCCTGACATTCTCTTGATCATTCCCCACACTTGGCTTAAAGGAGTAGTTCTATTTAGTGTTTCATAAAAAGTTCTCCAATGGTGTTTTCTTGTTTTTTTAATAACATACCTTACTCTAGCTTGATGCTTTTTATATTGGATCATGTCTTGGAAATGATGTGTTCTTCTCAATATTCTAAATGCTCTATTCCGTTCTTGTATTGCATCTGTGCACTCTTGTGTCCACCACGGCACTATCTTCCTTCTTCTCCCTATACTATTCCTTGGTATGCTCTGTTCGGCTGCTTCTATTATGCACCCCGTAATATCTGTATTTAATTGTTCAATATCTTGATTTATATCTACTTCCTTTAAAGTTATGTCGGTAATTTCCCTAAATTTCCCCCAGTCACCATGATTATACTTCCATCTTCCTTCTATCCTAGTGCTTTCTGTCCTATGATTTATGTTTATGTGAATGAAGATTGGATAGTGATCACTTCCCATTGTGCTGTATTTATTTACTTCCCACTCCACCTTTCCTGCTAACCCTTGTGACACTAGTGGGACGGCGTGGCGCAGTGGAGGAGTGGCCGTGCGCAACCCGAGCATCCCTGGTTCAATTCCCACCTAGTACCAACCTCGTCACGTCCGTTGTGTCCTGAGCAAGACACTTCACCCTTGCTCCTGATGGGTGCTGGTTGGCGCCTTGCATGGCAGCTCCCTCCATCAGTGTGTGAATGTGTGTGTGAATGGGTAAATGTGGAAGTAGTCTCAAAGCGCTTTGAGTACCTTGAAGGTAGAAAAGCGCTATACAAGTACAACCCATTTATCATTCATAGTGTTAAATCTATTGCTGTTTCTTTACCCGTGACGACATCTAACCTTGTTCCCGACCCATCATTCACACACACCACTTCTTTTTCCTCCAAAAGTGCTTCCAATGTTTCCCCATTCCAGTCATCCCTTTCACCCCACATTGTGCTATGTGCATTAAAGTCACCACACCAAATAATATTGCCACTCCAGTGCTCCATTATTGTTTCTAGTTGGTGAATTTCTAATTTCTTGCATGGATTATAGAAGTTTAGTACTTTGTATCTTTCTTTATTATTCCATACTTCTACTCCTACTATCTCTAGTTCTTGTTTTACTTTTAATATTGAATATTGCATGTCTTCCTTAATAAATATGGCACATCCTCCTCCTTGCCCATCATTCCTATCTTTACGTATCGTTATATATCCTTTTATTATAAAGTTTAATTTTGGCTTCAGCCATGTTTCTTGAATACATATTATATGTGGTTTATTTTTCATATTATTAATATATCCCTTTAATTCCTGTCCGTTTGCTATCAAACTTCTGGCATTCCACTGAACAATGAACATGGCGTTGGATTGTGGTCACATGACTCGGTCTCGTCTACTCTCTGTAGCTCACCTTGCACCTGTTCCCAGGATAGTTCTTTTACATTTAAAAACTTTGCTGCTGCTTTGACAATTATTTTGATTTTCTCAGTCTTGTTTCTAGCCTGTTCTGTACAGTTTATTACGTAAGCCAGGAATACAACTAGTTTGTCCATGGAAATTCCTGTATTTGCTGCCTCTTGTTTTTTATTTCTTGAAATATTCTCACTTCTGTCCTGTTCTGCACTTTTTAGATTTCTTATTTTAACTGCCTCTCCGTATGTTATATTTATTTAAACTCTGATTTGCTGTACTCCTGTGTCCTGTTTTCTTATGACACAGCCCACATAAGCTGCTGTGTGATTCCCGCCACAATTACAGCACTTGACCTGTTCATGACTTCCACATTGTCCATATTCATGCTCCCCTCCACACCGTCCACATCTCATCTTAGCATGACACACACTACTATGTGCCCATAGCGTTGGCACTTGAAACAAGGTACTGGGGGTGGCACGTAAGCTCTAAAGTAGAAGCTTAAATACCCATTCATGATTCTTTCTGGGAGGACTTCCTCTGCAAACTGCACTGGCACAGATTTGGCATTTTTAAAGCATTTTCTAAGCCCTTTTTCAGGCCCGGACTGAAATAGGGGATATCCAAGTTTTGTAAGGGACACCAAAAATGTTCCAACCACCCGCGGGATGTCCCTTATTTCAAAGTCTGGGTGCTGGCAACCCAAGTGGTTTGAAAAAGGCATTTGGTTGCTGATGCACTTATTGAGTGATAAAAGTATTATAATATTTCAAGATTTCAGTAAGTACGACCTGTAAATAGACAAACATATTTAAAAACAAATGTAAAGGTTCAAAATATTCTAAATACAGCATGTAATGTTTTTCAGAGCTCTTTTCTAAATGTTCCGGGCTTTTGGTGGATGGACACAATATTACAGATTTGAAACTCTGAAATTAGACAATTATTTAATATTTCTTATTTGCTGTATTTTCTCTAGAACAAAAAAACAAACAAAAAATACAAATAACTGTAAAGTTTTCATTCTTCCAAAGGCAAAGGAGTTCATAAAAAAAACAAAAAAAACCCCGGAATTCACCACTTAAAATACTTTTAAAGATGTTTTGCAATTGAAGACAACATTTGTTCTTTCTGTGATAGCAAAACAAAATGAAGTGTTTATTATAAGAATGTATGCAAAGTAAATCTCAGCTGGATGATGTACAATATCGGCTTTTGCCTGACACTCCAAACTTGTTTACTGAAATTAATAATGTTTTCGGGATGTTAAAAAATAAAAAAAATTGTACAAAATGTTTAAGAGACAATAATGGAATGTTTGATTTTATCCACAAATGTAAGTAAAAACAAAACCATCCTTCCACAAACAATTCAGTCATTTTCTCTCACTTTTATATTACATAAAGGTATGGGGACATACATTTAAAACAATCACAACACAATCATCATATTACAAAAGAGAGTAATAAAGATAATTAATAAAATTGACTATAGAGACCCAACAAATAATTCATAAGGTTACACATTTTAAAATTGTATAAAAGACAACTGTTTAAATGATGTATAAAGTAAATAATAATATGCTTCCTGAAGTGGTCCAGAAGATGTTTCAGATGTGAACCAGTACATATGTATATCATATAAAAGTGCTAATCTATGGGATTATTAACAATTACAAATAAAAATATGTCAAACCTCAATATTTCAAACACCTATAAAAAACACTATTATGAATAAGTCTAATATTGTATGATGAATATATATACACTTACATTTTTTAATGTATGTAAAATATGTCTTGTACTGTTTACTCTCACCTTTTCAGTCAAATTGTTCTGTTCAATTTTTAATTAAGGTATACAATGTTGCATATTAATGTAGGTACTCGACTAAAAAAAACACTAATACAAAATATCCAATCTTCAAATGTAGAAGCATATTAAAAGAGTGTTACAGAAACAACAATGTTACACATACAGTCACACATTTTAAAAGGGAATAATTTTGTACAAATTGTTTGTACATTAAATGGAATTTGAATGTATCACATATTTTGTACTTTTTTGGATTTACTGACCATTTTTGTAAAATTGTTCCTCTTGCAATAATGTATGTCAATATAAAACTAAACAATGTTGCATAATAATGCATACAATGGGCTGAAAAAATGGTGTGTAAATATAGAAGCATGTTAACAACATTGTGTTAGACAAACAACAACGTCACACATGTTATATGTGCTGATGTTGTTAGAAAGTCAAAATGAAAGTCTGGACAGTTTATTTCAAATCCTGCAGTTTCATTTGCTGCTGCTGTTCTCACCAGCACACTTGTGTTTCTTACACTGGTACTTAGAAGACAATCTTTCACCACACACACTGCAACTCAACACTTTCTCTCCTGGGTGTCTTCTCATGTGTGCTACAAGGGTTGATCGCTCACTAAAGCTTCTGTTGCAGATTGAACAGGAATGTGATTTTTCACCAGTGTGTGTTCTCATGTGTACTTTCAAACTCTGACTGTGTGTAAAACCTTTACCACAGGTTGAACAGGAAAAAGGTTTTTCACCAGTGTGTGTTCTCATGTGTACTTTCAAACTCTGACCTACTGTAAAACCTTTACCACAGGTTGAACAGGAAAAAGGTTTTTCACCAGTGTGTCTTCTCATGTGTACTTTCAAACTCTGACTTTCTGTAAAACCTTTACCACAGGTTGAACAGGAAAAAGGTTTTTCACCAGTGTGTGTTCTCATGTGTACTTTCAAACTCTGACTTTCTGTAAAACCTTTACCACAGGTTGAACAGGAAAAAGGTTTTTCCTCAGTGTGTATTCTCATGTGTCTTTTCCATTTGTTAGTATGTGTAAAACCTTTACCACAGATTGAACAGGAAAAAGGTTTTTCACCAGTGTGTATTTTCATGTGTTCTTTCAAACTCTGACTTCGTGTAAAACCTCTACCACAGTTTGAACAGGAAAAAGGTTTTTCACCAGTGTGTGTTCTCATGTGTTCTTTCAAACTCTGACTTCGTGTAAAACCTTTACTACAGATTGAACAGGAAAAAGGTTTTTCACCAGTGTGTGTTCTCATGTGTCTTTTCAATTTGCTACTGTGTGCAAAACCTTTACCACAGGTTGAACAGGAAAAATGTTTTTCACCAGTGTGTGTTCTCATGTGTACTTTAAAATCTGGCCTCTGAGTAAAATCTTTACCGCAGATTGAACATGCAAAAGGTTTTTCTCCAGTGTGTGTTCTCATGTGTCTTTTCAGACTACGACGGTATTTAAGGGTTTTGTGACAGTGAGAAGATGTGAAGTGAGTGTTGTCAGTGTGACATGTCTTATCATCTTTAGAGTCTTCATCATCAGTGTCAGGAGAGTGTGACGTTGTGTCCTCACTATCTGATAGTGGAGCTAAGAGCTTGTCTGCTTGTGATCCTCCACAGTGGTCTCCATCAGCTTCTGTTGTCATGTGTTGTGTTGAGCTGCTGCTTGGAGGCTCCCCCCCTCCCCTCTCCTCACTTTCACCTTTCACCTCATCATCTTCACTCTTCACAGGGACACCAGTCACTGGGAACTCCTCCAACCATTTAGGCTGACTGATGCCCTCTTCCTCCTCTTCCTCTTTAATCTGCGGCGGCTCATGGTCTTCCTCTTCCTCTTTAAAGTAGGGGGTCAGTTGGTCCACCTCTTCCTTTTTAATGTGAGGGGTCAGTTTAACATTATGGGTCTGTGGCGTCTCGTCTTCCTCTTTAATGTGGGGGGGCTGTGGTTCCTCTCCTCCCTCTTTAATGTGTTGGGAATGTGGTACCTCTTCTTCCTCAAGTATGTTAGGGGACTGTGGTTCCTCCTCCTGCTCATTGGGAAGATGCGCTTCTTTTAGGTCTGTGAAACAGGAGAAAACAAACATTCTTGAGAAAAGTCCAGCTTTGCTCAGTCACATGAGACATTGTCCTGCACCAACATATGATCTCACAATCTCATCAGTTTCCCCTCACAGCAGTCAGGGTACTTCCAGCTGACACATGAAGAAGACCTTCAGGGGAATGCCTTCCTAGGCCAACATCCAATCCACCTTATTCATATAAAAACATCCTAAAAGTCATTCCTGCAATCCTTAATGGTAGACGCCATACATGAAAGTGTGCTGTTCTCCCTCTGAATAAGTCATACACACACAGGAAATAATGTACCACATGCCAGCTTCCACACAGTAGTACTAGTGATGAGCTCCCCCTGCTGGTGGACAATAATTAGTCATTTTCCTATTCATCTTAAGAGACATGTCTGTTATAAAAGAAGCATGAGCACAGTCAACATGTTGGCCAAGAAAGATGACATCTGTTTTACTTTCATTTAGATAGTGTCACCACAGTTAAACTGGGAAGAAGTAATCAGATTACTGACTACACCTTCAAAAGATAACTTGTTTACATTATTAATAATGGATTATATTAATTTACTGCATTTCTAGACACTCAAATTGCGTTAGAGTGAGAACTGAGAAGGCATCATTCATGCAGTCCACACATTCAATCAAAATCAGTATCAGACAGACCGTATTCCCTTGAATTGCCGCCGGGTATATAGTATGCACCTGCCTAGAATTACTGCCGGGTCAAACACGTTTCGCAAACTAATTAGCGCATGCTTAGCATTACCGCCGGCTCAGGATTAAAGCCGGGTCAAACTCGTTTCGCCAAATAATTAGCATATGCCTACAATTCCCGCCAGGTCAAACTCGTCACGTCACGAGTGACACTTCACCTGTCATCATTTTCAAAATGGAGGAGACTGATTTCAATCATTTGAAATCGCATGAAGGGAAGAAGATTAAGAGCTATTCAGTAGGATTTAAGGTCCAAGCTATTGAATATGCTAAAAAGAACAGTAAGCAGCTATGTTTTATTAATTTACCGTAGCTGCGTGTGTCAAATATGAGTCATTTAGTGACTCCCGCCTCCTGGTGGTAGAGGGCGCTAGTGATCCTTCTTGTGACTACTCGGCTGCAGAAGAAGTGACAACAAGCAGCAAGAGTGAGCAGCGTGTGTTTATTTTTTCCTCTCGCTTGCACTTTTAACATGGAGGATTACATATATCTAAAATAAAACAGTTTTCTAAACTGGACTTTCAATCGAAGCAGGAGGTAATAATGGAAGATCTCCATCGAGACAGAGAGACTTTTAAAACTGAAGAAAGATAAGGAGGACTTCTATAAACAAGTTATCGATGCTTTTGATCAGAAGGAGCTGTGCATAGACATCATTTATAAGTAAAGGTAAGACCATAATAACTGTTTTTTATTAAATGTGCTTTTCATGATGTATCCTTACATCGCACTCAAATTTTTAAGCGCAGGCCTAAATACACCGCATGCCTTTGGTAAGTGCCGGAGTGAGAAGAGGTTTTACATTAATTAGCGCCCCGGCGGCAATTCAAGGAAATACGGTACTTTATTAATCCCCAAGGGGAAGTTAAAACTTTCAGCAATATGGTAAGATACATTTAATAATAATAATAATAAGTAGATGAGGCAATTGTTCAAGGAATTGTGTGTGAATGCAGACAATTCTCACAAGACCACAACTCTTCTTCTCTCACCTTCCCAAAGTAATAATCTAGTCAATAATCACTGAACTTCACAAAAAAATAAGGCATATTATATCAACAATGACTTTTTTTCAAGATGGCGCCCCCCGTGACTGACGTCTTTGCGTCGTCCTCCTGACAACATTTACGTTTTTTATTTATTATGCAAACCCCGTTTCCATATGAGTTGGGAAATTGTGTTAGATGTAAATATAAACAGAATACAATGATTTGCAAATCCTTTTCAACCCATATTCAGTTGAATGCACTAAAAAAAGACAAAACATTTGATGTTCAAACTCATAAACTTTTTTTTTTTGTTGCAAATAATAATTAACTTAGAATTTCATGGCTGCAACACGTGCCAAAGTAGTTGGGAAAGGGCATGTTCACCACTGTGTTACATCACCTTTTCTTTTAACAACACTCAATAAACGTTTGGGAACTGAGGAAACTAATTGTTGAAGCTTTGAAAGTGGAATTCTTTCCCATTCTAGTTTTATGTAGAGCTTCAGTCGTTCAACAGTCCGGGGTCTTCCATCCATCCATTTCCCACCGCTTATTCCCTTTTGGGGTCGCCGGCACCCATCTCAGCCACAATCGGGTGGAAGGCGTGGGACATCCCGGACAAGTCTCCACCTCATGGCAGGGCCAACACAGATAGACAGACAACATTCACACTCACATTCACACACTAGGGACCATTTAGTGTTGCCAATCAACCTATCCCCAGGTGCATGTTTTTGGAAGTGGGAGGAAGCCGGAGTACCCGGAGGGAACCCACGCATTCACGGGGAGAACATACAAACTCCACACAGAAAGATCCAGAGCCTGGGATTGAACCCAAGACTACAGGACCTTCGTATTGTGAGGCAGACGCACTAACCCTTCTTCCACCGTGAAGCCCAGTCCGGGGTCTTGTTGTCGTATTTTACACTTCATAATGCGCCACACATTTTCCATGGGAGACATGTCTGGACTGCAGGCAGGCCAGTCTAGTACATGCACTATTTCACTACAAAGCCACGCTGTTGTAACACGTGGCTTGGCATTGTTTTGCTGAAATACGCAGGGGCATCCATGATAACGTTGCTTGGATGACAACATATGTTGCTCCAAAACCTGTATGGACCATTCAGCATTAATGGTGCCTTCACAGATGTGTAAGTTACCCATGCCTTGGGCACTAATACACCCTCATACCATCACACATGTGTAAGTTACCCATGCCTTGGGCACTAATACACCCCCATACCATCACACATGTGTAAGTTACCCATGCCTTGGGCACTAATACACCCCCATACCATCACACATGTGTAAGTTACCCATGTCTTGTTCACTAATACACCCCCATACCATCACACATGTGTAATTTACCCATGCCTTGGGCACTAATACACCCCCATACCATCACACATGTGTAAGTTACCCATGCCTTGGGCACTAATACACCCCCATACCATCACACATGTGTAAGTTACCCATGCCTTGGGCACTAATACACCCCCATACCATCACAGATGTGTAAGTTACCCATGCCTTGGGCACTAATACACCCCCATACCATCACACATGTGTAAGTTACCCATGCCTTGGGCACTAATACACCCCCATACCATCACACATGTGTAATTTACCCATGCCTTGGGCACTAATACACCCCCATACCATCACAGATGTGTAATTTACCCATGTCTTGGGCACTAATACACCCCCATACCATCACACATGTGTAAGTTACCCATGCCTTGGGCACTAATACACCCCCATACCATCACACATGTGTAAGTTACCCATGCCTTGGGCACTAATACACCCCCATACCATCACACATGTGTAAGTTACCCATGCCTTGGGCACTAATACACCCCCATACCATCACACATGTGTAAGTTACCCATGTCTTGTTCACTAATACACCCCCATACCATCACACATGTGTAAGTTACCCATGCCTTGGGCACTAATACACCCCCATACCATCACACATGTGTAAGTTACCCATGCCTTGGGCACTAATACACCCCCATACCATCACACATGTGTAAGTTACCCATGCCTTGGGCACTAATACACCCCCATACCATCACACATGTGTAAGTTACCCATGCCTTGGGCACTAATACACCCCCATACCATCACAGATGTGTAAGTTACCCATGCCTTGGGCACTAATACACCCCCATACCATCACACATGTGTAAGTTACCCATGCCTTGGGCACTAATACACCCCCATACCATCACACATGTGTAAGTTACCCATGCCTTGGGCACTAATACACCCCCATACCATCACAGATGTGTAAGTTACCCATGCCTTGGGCACTAATACACCCCCATACCATCACACATGTGTAAGTTACCCATGCCTTGGGCACTAATACACCCCCATACCATCACACATGTGTAAGTTACCCATGCCTTGGGCACTAATACACCCCCATACCATCACACATGTGTAAGTTACCCATGTCTTGTTCACTAATACACCCCCATACCATCACACATGTGTAAGTTACCCATGCCTTGGGCACTAATACACCCCCATACCATCACACATGTGTAAGTTACCCATGCCTTGGGCACTAATACACCCCCATACCATCACACATGTGTAAGTTACCCATGCCTTGGGCACTAATACACCCCCATACCATCACACATGTGTAAGTTACCCATGCCTTGGGCACTAATACACCCCCATACCATCACAGATGTGTAAGTTACCCATGCCTTGGGCACTAATACACCCCCATACCATCACACATGTGTAAGTTACCCATGCCTTGGGCACTAATACACCCCCATACCATCACACATGTGTAAGTTACCCATGCCTTGGGCACTAATACACCCCCATACCATCACAGATGTGTAAGTTACCCATGCCTTGGGCACTAATACACCCCCATACCATCACACATGTGTAAGTTACCCATGCCTTGGGCACTAATACACCCCCATACCATCACACATGTGTAATTTACCCATGCCTTGGGCACTAATACACCCCCATACCATCACAGATGTGTAATTTACCCATGTCTTGGGCACTAATACACCCCCATACCATCACACATGTGTAAGTTACCCATGCCTTGGGCACTAATACACCCCCATACCATCACACATGTGTAAGTTACCCATGCCTTGGGCACTAATACACCCCCATACCATCACACATGTGTAAGTTACCCATGCCTTGGGCACTAATACACCCCCATACCATCACACATGTGTAAGTTACCCATGTCTTGTTCACTAATACACCCCCATACCATCACACATGTGTAAGTTACCCATGCCTTGGGCACTAATACACCCCCATACCATCACAGATGTGTAAGTTACCCATGCCTTGGGCACTAATACACCCCCATACCATCACAGATGTGTAAGTTACCCATGCCTTGGGCACTAATACACCCCCATACCATCACACATGTGTAAGTTACCCATGCCTTGGGCACTAATACACCCCCATACCATCACACATGTGTAAGTTACCCATGCCTTGGGCACTAATACACCCCCATACCATCACACATGTGTAAGTTACCCATGCCTTGGGCACTAATACACCCCCATACCATCACACATGTGTAAGTTACCCATGCCTTGGGCACTAATACACCCCCATACCATCACAGATGTGTAAGTTACCCATGCCTTGGGCACTAATACACCCCCATACCATCACACATGTGTAAGTTACCCATGCCTTGGGCACTAATACACCCCCATACCATCACACATGTGTAAGTTACCCATGCCTTGGGCACTAATACACCCCCATACCATCACAGATGTGTAAGTTACCCATGCCTTGGGCACTAATACACCCCCATACCATCACACATGTGTAAGTTACCCATGCCTTGGGCACTAATACACCCCCATACCATCACACATGTGTAATTTACCCATGCCTTGGGCACTAATACACCCCCATACCATCACAGATGTGTAATTTACCCATGTCTTGGGCACTAATACACCCCCATACCATCACACATGTGTAAGTTACCCATGCCTTGGGCACTAATACACCCCCATACCATCACACATGTGTAAGTTACCCATGCCTTGGGCACTAATACACCCCCATACCATCACACATGTGTAAGTTACCCATGCCTTGGGCACTAATACACCCCCATACCATCACACATGTGTAAGTTACCCATGTCTTGTTCACTAATACACCCCCATACCATCACACATGTGTAAGTTACCCATGCCTTGGGCACTAATACACCCCCATACCATCACAGATGTGTAAGTTACCCATGCCTTGGGCACTAATACACCCCCATACCATCACAGATGTGTAAGTTACCCATGCCTTGGGCACTAATACACCCCCATACCATCACACATGTGTAAGTTACCCATGCCTTGGGCACTAATACACCCCCATACCATCACAGATGTGTAAGTTACCCATGCCTTGGGCACTAATACACCCCCATACCATCACACATGTGTAAGTTACCCATGCCTTGGGCACTAATACACCCCCATACCATCACAGATGTGTAAGTTACCCATGCCTTGGGCACTAATACACCCCCATACCATCACAGATGTGTAAGTTACCCATGCCTTGGGCACTAATACACCCCCATACCATCACACATGTGTAAGTTACCCATGCCTTGGGCACTAATACACCCCCATACCATCACAGATGTGTAAGTTACCCATGCCTTGGGCACTAATACACCCCCATACCATCACACATGTGTAAGTTACCCATGCCTTGGGCACTAATACACCCCCATACCATCACACATGCTGGCTTTTCAACTTTGCGCCTATAACAATCCGGATGGTTATTTTCCTCTTTGTTCCGGAGTACCCCACATCCACAGTTTCCAAATATAATTTGAAATGAGGACTCGTCAGACCACAGAACACTTTTCCACTTTGCATCAGTCCATCTTAGATCAGCTCGGGCCCAGCCAAGCCGGCGGTGTTTCAGGGTGTTGTTGGTAAATGGGTTTGGCTTTGCATAGTAGAGTTTTAACTTGCACTTACAGATGTAGCGACCAACTGTAGTTACTGACTGTGGTTTTATGAAGTGTTCCTGAGCCCCTGTGGTGATATCCTTTACACACTGATGTCAGTTTTTGATGCAGTACCGCCTAAGGCAGGGGTAGGGAACCTATGGCTCTAGAGCCAGATGGGGCTCTTTTGATGACTGCACCTGGCTCTCAGATAAATCTTAGCTGACATTGCTAAACACGGTAAGTAATGAATAATTCTGCCGGTAATCACAGTGTCAAAAAGAACGTTCAAAATATAAAATATTTTCATGCATTTTAATCCATCCATCCGGTTTCTACCGCACCTGTTCAAGAAGTCGCATTAATGGTAAGAAGTATTTTATTTATTGTTGGTTAGCTTCAGAATAACAATGTTATTAAAAATAATAAGAGACTTATTATACTCAAAAAAATGTTGGACTTACTTAAAAATGAATGCATCATCATCATTTATTGTTATTCCTTTCATTAAAATGCATATATACAAGCCACGTACAATTGACACTTTCATTGTTTTTTTTGTTTCTTATACATTTCCATGATCAGAAAGGAGCAGATGGAAGAATAATAGTCTTATATTTATCTGCCCCCCTTTTTAACACCAATTATTTTCGATGACTTTATAACTGTTCCCTCCAACAACACCCGAACTCCAACATACTTTTCAATTTTCCTTTAAGCATTTTCACAATGACACGTCCAATCTAAATCAAAATTCAGTTTGATATAATTCCAGTTTTCTCTTTTTATAACTTTTTAAAAACAAAGGTATTCTCACAGCTTTTTAAGTCTTTGTTTAGAGAATATCTTGCTTTCACAGCAACAACAGACAAGCACATTTGTTTCAAATTTGTTGGCACTCTTGGATGTTTAAAGTCATACGGCCTTCTGTGGTTCTCATCTTCAGATGTGAACACACAACTTTTGTACGTCCTTTGGAAGAATTCTATTTCTCGCTTTGAACAGCATTAATAGACTATTCAATTCTACAATGTCTTTTAGTTTTAGTAATTGTGACCTAATGAAGTGGTTTTGTGTGGTCGCTATATCGTACTTTAAAAATTATACAAATTGCTCGTTTCTGTGAAATAAAAGCATTATGTTGATATGATATGTATTTCCCAATATTTCTGCACAATAATTGAAATAAGATAGAATAATAGTTGTATTCAGTCTTAAAAAAAATATTATATGGCTCTCACGGAAATACTTTTTAAAATATTTGGCTTGTATGGCTCTCTCAGCTAAAAAGGTTCCTGACCCCTGGCCTAAGGGATCAAAGGTCCGTAATATCAGCGCTTATGTGCAGTGATTTCCCCAGATTCTCTGAACCGTTTGATGATTTTACGGACCGTAGATGGTAAAACCCTAAATTCCTTGCAATAGCTTGTTGAGAAATGTTGTTCTAAAACTGTTCGACAATTTGCTTACAAAATGATGACACTCTACCAATCCTTGTTTGTGAATTACTTAACATTTCACGGAAACAGCTTTTATACCCAATCATGGCACCCACCTGTTCCCAATGAGCCTGCACACCTGTGGGATGTTCCAAATAAGTGTTTGATGAGCATTCCTCAACTTAATCCGTATTCATTACCACCTTTCCCAACTTCTTTGTCATGTGTTGCTGGCATCAAATTCTAAAGGTAATGATTATTTGCAAAAAAAAAAGTTTATCAGTTTGAACATCAAATATGTTGTCTTTGTAGCATATTCAACTGAATATGGCTTGAAAAGGATTTGCAAATCATTGTATTCCGTTTATATTTACATCTAACACCATTTCCCAACTCATATGGAAACGGGGTTTGTAGTACTAATTTGCATCCTAAATGCAAAGTTTTTGCACGCAACACTGAGATAAAACAGAGATGCACTTCTGGACATTGGAAAAGCTCACTGAGAGCTCACTTCTAGTCTGACGGACTTCAACTTTCTGCTACAACGAGAGCCAGCTAACCACAAAACAACAACAACAAGACAGCGGGGCTACATGCTAGGCTAAAGGCTAGAGCTACACAACCACCACTACCTAGCCTGCTGCTAGCTAACGTGCGCTCACTCGACAACAAGCTGGATGAGCTGAGAACCAGGACTACATCCCAACGTGAACTGAGAGAATGCTGTGCTCTTATTTACACGGAAACCTGGGTTTTGGACAGCATCCCAGAAGCTGCTGCATGACGTCATCAGTAAACAAGAGACCGCACACCCTGATGCTGCGTTCACGGCAGCTGGGGATTTTAACCACCTAAAGAGTGTCCTCCCAAAATACCATCAATATGTGAACTTTACTACGAGGGAGATAAACACCCAGGACCAGGTGTACTGCAACGTGAGGGGAGCCTACAAGGCTGTACCCAGACCACACTTTGGACTATCTGATCACATCTCAGCTTTTCTACATCCAGCGTACAGACAGCGTCTCAAGCAAGCCCCCCCAGTGAGTAAAACTGTTCAAGTTTGGAATGAAGACACTGAACTAGTGCTTCAGGACTGCCTTGGGAGTACAGGCTGGGACATGTTCAAAACTGCTGCTCAGAGGGATGATGGTACTGTGTATTTAGAGCAGGGGTAGGGAACCTATGGCTCTAGAGCCAAATGTGGCTATTTTGATGACTGCATCTGGCTCTTAGATAAATCTTAGCTGACATTGCTTAACATGATAAGTAATGAATAATTCCGCTGGTAATCACAGTGTTAAAAATAACGTTCAAAATATAAAACATTCTCATACCAAAGTATTGCAAGATCTCGCAAAACATCCATCTCCCTTTAGGGGCTCCGTATGATTGTAAACAGAATAGAGGACAAATATTCCAGGCAGATTTTAAGAATTTAAAATCAACAAAATAATCATACCTGTCATTTGCATTTGAATATATGGGTCAGTTCTAAGGAATATAAGGGATTGTCAACGTTTAAAGATTTTACTTGTCTTTTTTTCTCTGTCTTGTGCTGTGAATCTTTTAAAATCAGTATTAGGGGCGGCATGGCTCGGTTGATACAGTGGCTGTGCCAGCAACTTGAGGGTTGCAGGTTTGATCCCCGCTTCCGCCATCCTAGTCCCTGTCATTGTGTCCTTGGGCAAGACACTTTACCCACCTGCTCGCAGTGCCCGCCCACACTGGTTTAAATGTAACTTAGATAATGAGTTTCACTATGTAAAGCGCTTTGAGTCACTAGAGAAAAGTGCTAAATAAATATAATTCACTTCACTTCACTTCATACATTTTAATCCATTCATCTGTTTTCTACCGCACCTGTTCAAGAAGTCGCATTAATGGTAAGACGCATTTTATTTATCATCGGTGAGCTTCCGAATGAAACTTTTATTAAAAAAGAATAAGAGACTTATTGTGTGAAGATCTGTCACTTCATTTCTGTTCGTGCTTCTTTGTTTTGTATTTACTTTCCATCAGTGCTCTTATTTTGTTTCCATTTCCTGTTTGTACCGCTGAGCGCTGTGTTTTTTCCCCATACCTGCTGTTGGTTGGCCGCCGGTCCACACCTGCTGCCAATCAGCATGTTTCTATTTCTGCTTGTCTTGCGCGTTCCTCATCTTACCTGTTCTTCGCTCTCCTGGTTCCTGCATCTTGGTGCCACTACTACTGCTGCCATGCGAGTTTGTGACATATTATACTCTATAAATGTTGATCTTACTTAATAATGCAGACATTTTGTTGTATTCAGTGTTAAAAAATATTATATGGCTCTCACGGAAATACATTTTAAAATATTTTGCTTAAATGGCTCTCTCAGCCAAAAAGGTTCCCGACCCCTGACATAGAGGAACATGCTTCCGGTGTAACTGGCTACATCAGTACGTGTGTGGAAAACATTGTTCCCAGAAAACAATACAAGATATACCCAAACCAAAAACCCTGGATTAATGTTTGGTCCAAGCTACATGCCCGCTCCACTGCATTTGTCTCAGGCAACGCTGAGGACTAGAATAAGGCCAGATATGACCTGTGTAAATCCCTCAGCGAGGCCAAGGGACAATGCAGACTAAAGCTGGAGGGATTCTACTCCACCACAGATTCCCGGCGCATGTGGCAAGGCCTGCAACACATCACAGACTACAAGCAGGGGAGCAGGGGGGTCACAAACAGCCAACAATCACTGCCAGATGAGCTGAATGAGTTCTACGCCCGCTTCGAGGTCCTCAACACCAACTAACAGAGAGGGGTTCTGACCACGGAGCCCACGCAGGACCCACCGCTCACTGTGACAACAGCAGAGGTACGTACAGTTCTGAAGAAAACAAACCCACGGAAGACAGTCGGCCCAGACAACATCCCTGGCCAGGCCCTCAGGGTGTGTTCATCAGAGCTGGCTGACGTACTTGCTGACATATACAACTTGTCACTAACACAAGCTGTTGTGCCCACCTGCTTCAAGACCACCACCATCGTGCCCCTGCCAAAGAAAAACACTGTGACCTGTCTGTTGCACTCACCCCAATAGTGATGAAGTGCTTCGAGAGGATAGTCATGTCACACATCAAGAAGACCATCCCAGACACACTGGACCCTCTACAGCAGGGGTCACCAACCTTTTTGAAACCAAGAGCTACTTCTTGGGTACTGATCAATGCGAAGGGCTACCAGTTTGATACACACTTAAATAAATTGCCACAAATAGACAATTTGCTCAATTTACCTTTAATATATAAATCTATGTATATATATATATATATATATATATATATATATATATATATATATATATATATATATATATATATATATATATAAATATATATATATATAAATATATATATAAATGGGTATTTCTGTCAGTCATTCCGTCCTAACTTTTTTTTCCTTTCACGGAAAGTTTTTTTGTAGAGAATAAATTGTGAAAAAACACTTAATTGAACGGTTTAAAAGAAGAGAAAATACGAAAAAAATGAAAATTAAACTTTGAAACATAATTTATCTTCAATTTCGACTCTTTGAAATTCAAAATTCAAACAAAAAAAAGGAAGAGAAAAACTAGCTAATTTGAATCTTTTTGAAAAAATTAAAAAAATTATTTATGTAACATCATTAGTCATTTTTCCTGATTAATATTAATTTTAGAGTTTTGATGACATGTTTTGAATAGGTTAAAATTCAATCTGCACTTTGTTAGAATATATAACAAATTGGACCAAGCGATATTTCTAACAAAGACAAATCGTTATTTCTTCTAGATTTTCTAGATCAAACATTTTAAAAGAAATTCAAAAGAATTTGAAATAAGATTTAAAATTGATTCTACAGATTTTCTAGATTTGCCAGAATATTTTTTTTGAATTTTAATCATAATAAGTTTGAAGAAATATTTCACAAATATTCTTCGTCGAAAAAACAGAAGCTAAAATGAAGAATTAAATTAAAAAGTATTTATTATTCCTATTTTCTTTCTTTCTTTCTTTAGTTTATTTCGAACATGAATATTTACAACACAATACAATACAGACAATAAAAATGATTTACAATAAAAAAAAACTTGAACATTTATTTAAATTGTCAGGAAAGAAGAGGAAGGAATTTAAAAGGTAAAAAGGTGAATGTGTTTAAAAATCCTAAAATCAATTTTAAGGTTGTATATTTTCTCTAGAATTGTCTTTCTGAAAGTTATAGGAAACAAATAAAAAATAAAAATGAATGTATTTAAACAAGTGAAGACCAAGTCTTTAAAATATTTTCTTGGATTTTTTCAATTCTATTTGAGTTTTGTTTCTCTTAGAATTAAAAAGGTCAAGCAAAGCGAGACCAGCTTGCTAGTAAATAAATAAAATTTAGAAAATAGAGGCGGCTCACTGGTAAGTGCTGCTATTTGAGCTATTTTTCGAAAAGGCCAGCGGGCGACTTATCTGGTCCTTACAGGTGACCGGTGCCCGCGGTCACCGAGTTGGTGACCCCTGCTCTACAGTTTGTCTACCGGCAGAACCGGTCCACTGAGGATGCAGTCAACCCTGTCATCCACACCACCCTCACCCACGTAGAGGGCAAGGACACCTATGCCAGGCTATTATTCATCGACTACAGCTCTACTTTTAACACGGTCATCCCACAAAAACTCACTGCTAAACTCCTCACTGTTGGTCTGACACCAACTCTCTGTGACTGGGTCCTGAACTTTCTCACAAACTGGCCCCAGTCAGTCAGATTCGGCAACCAGACATCAGGCACAAAGGTTCTAGGCATAGGGGACCCCCCAAGGCTGCGTGCTGAGCCCCCTATTGTACACCCTCTTCACACACGACTGTGTGGCCTCCCAGAACAACACCACTATCATCAAGTTAGCAGATGATACTACGGTCGTCGGACTGATCACCGGGGGATCTGAGGCAGTGTACAGAAGGGAGGTAGCGGAACTGGTGGCCTGGTGTCAGGATAATAATCTCTCCTTGAACACAAACAAGACCAAGGAGATGATTATTGACCCATGGAGAAGGAGTGCACAGTACACACCTCTGTACATAGCGGGGACAAAGGTGGACAGGGTGAAAACCCCATATTTATACTGTTGACTGTCAATCAGAATGTGCAATAATGTTATGTTACTTACTGTGCCTTGTATATACATTTTTATTTTTTATTTTTAGCTAAGTACCGTGTGACTTGTTGAAGGGTGGACTAGCAAAGTAAGATTTTCATTGTACGGCAAACTGTGTGTTTAACTGTGCATATGACAATAAACAATCTTGAAGCAAAAAGTGATTTGATGTAATATTTTGATATTTACACATCGCGTATTTACACACACGCATTTTACTAGAATACCCTTATGAGCATTACATATATCAATATCAAGTACCTACTGTACTGTTTACTTGTTGAAATGCCCTTTTTAGAGCAAATATCTGCCCAACTGACCACTTGGTTGCTGCCAAAATTGTATTTTAAGTAATAGTTTGATATTGACACATCTCATCTCTGCATATTTTACTAGAATACTCTTATGGACATTACATATATATATAAATAAAGTACCTACTGTACTGTATACTTGTAGAAATACCCTTTACAAAGCTAAAATATACCAAAACAACCACTCTGCTGCTGCCAAAATTTGATTTCAAGTAATATTTAGATACTGACAAATCTCATCTCTGCATAGTTTACTAAAATACCCTTATGAGCATTACATATATCAAAATCAAGTACCTACTGTACTGTTTACTTGTTGAAATACCATTTTAGAGCAAATATCTACCCAAATGGCCACTTTACTGCTGCCAAAAATGTATTTTAAGTAATAGTTTGATACTGACACATCTCATCTCTGCATAGTTTACTGAAATACCCTTATGAGCATTACATGTATCAAAATCAAGTACCTACTGTACCGTTTACTTGTTGAAATACCATTTTTAGAGCAAATATCTACCCAAATGGCCACTTTACTGCTGCCAAAAATGTATTTTAAGTAATATTTTGATACTGACACATCTCATCTCTGCATATTTTACTAAATACTCTTATGGGCATTACATATATATAAATCAAGTACCTACTGTACTGTATACTTGTAGAAATACCCTTTACAAAGCTAAAATATACCAAAACAACCACTTTACTGCTGCCAAAAATTGATTTCAAGTAATATTTTGATATTTACACATCTCATCTCGGCATATTGTACTGGAATACCCTTATGGGCATTACACATGTATAAACCTAGTACCTACTGTACTGTTTACTTGTTGAAATACCCCTTTTAGAGCTAAAAACTACCCAATTTGCTACTTTACTGCGACCAATAATTGATTCCAGATAATATCAACAATAATAACAAAATTGTCAGAATAATTGTATATAAGTTATAAAACAACTTTGTGTTCCATTGAGTTCAGGTCCCCTGCGAGAAGACAAAAACTGTATTTCATCCTATCAAACAAAAGGCTTGTAAAACTCCACTGTCTGCAATGGGATGCAACATGGAGGTGTCGGTTTCTTTGATCTATTGACAGCCACAGGAGACCTTTTCTTGACCCAAGAGCTACAAAGCGGAGAGGGAGCAGACCTGACGCAGCACAAGGCACCTTTTCTTTTAGCTGTTTATGATCGAGTGCGACAGCCATTTACGACCCCCCTCCCTTTAGAAACATCTGAAGCTATGTAATCAGAAAAGGCCCAAAGGAAAGAGGACGCGTGGAACTCCCTCGTCAGAGCGTGGTGGGAAACTGTACGAAGTTGCAGCCCAGACGTTTCTCCTCATGAGCTAAATTGAATCCTGTCTGTGTTTGATTTCTTTGCTCCTTGTCTTGTTTAATAGATGTCATCGGCAAAAATGTCAAAGCATATCTCTGAAACACAATATTATACCTTCTGAAAACGATAGCAAGAATATACCTACAAATTTCAGAAAACGTCACGAGCAAACACTTTGTTTAAAAAGTTTTTACTGCCTTTTTAGCCCTTTCCTCATCGCAGCCACCCCCTCGTCTTCTCCCCCCCAGCCATGGTTGCAACCCCCTATTCCTCCACCAGACATTAGTCATCTTTGTGGACCAGGTCAGAGGTCAACTGAGGAAGCTGCATCCTAGAAACTATCTGGTGCGCACCGGAATCTATCTAGTGTGCACTATGTAATATTTAAGTACAGTCTTTTATTTTCCAATCAATTCATTTTGTAACATGAATTGATTAACGTGGACCCCGACTTAAACAAGTTGAAAAACGTATTCGGGTGTTCAATTGTACGGAATATGTACTGAACTGTGCAATCTACTAATAAAAGTATCAATCAATCATTCAATCAATTCCTACATGCAAACACAGTGTTACTGTTCAAACTGTGTGTAATGCAACAGTATTTAAAATGATTAAATATACTCGTTAAATAATGTGTCCTTGTTTTTAATGAATAATTAAGGCCTACTATGCTACTGTATTTTAATGCTGTTCATGATGGTGGTACTTGGAAATCCAAGTATTTTCTGAGGTGGTACTTGGTTAAAAAAGTTTGACAACTACTGACGTAATGACATTGTAAACTATATTGGCAGACACCTTTTTGTTTTACCTAAACAGCGTCTGCTCATACATCGCGCTTCCAACGAGATCCCGTCACCCCCCCCCGAGTAAAAAGGTTCCACAACTGTTCACGTTATACCATCTCATCTTATTTTCCATCATGTGAATGTTGGAAGTGGAACTAAATATGATCTCTGAGAGGGGTACACATTATTACCAAAGCAGGGCCCCCGTCCACATATACCAGCGTTTCTCAAAGTGTGGGGCGGGCCCCACCTGTGGGGAATAGAGACATGACAGGTGGGGCGCGAGGAACGGGAGGGAATTTCACTTAAAAACATTTTTTTATTATTATATTCTTGCGGCGGCAATGACCAAGAAGAGCGCGGAGTTGGAATATAATTACAACACTTTATGTACATATTTATATCATATTTGCATAATATGTAACTACAAGCTCCATTCACAGACAGAGTCCCACTGCTTTTATGAGCGGTCAAGCGAGTCAAAAGCCGAAAATGTTTTTTTATTTTTTATTTGTGGCGGCCGTAATTCTTTCGTGGCGAGCCGCCACAAATAAATGAATGTGTGGGAAACCCTGACATGAATGTTACTTGATGTTCAATACATTTGAAAATGTTAAGCTTGGCATTAGTGAATTATATTTATATAGCGCTTTTCTCTAGTGACACACATAGTGAAACCCAATATCCAAGTTACATTTAAACCAGTGTGGGTGGCACTGGGAGCAGGTGGGTAAAGTGTCTTGCACAAGGACACAACGGCAGTGACTAGGATGGCGGAAGCAGGAATCGAACCTGCAACCCTCAAGTTGCTGGCACGGCTGCTCTACCATCCGAGCTATGCCGCCCCATTAGCGTTCTGTTGTGGCGATGGGGGCAGGTGGGGCTTGAAAACTCCCCCTTGTCCAAAGTGGGGGATGACAAAAAAAGTTTGAGAACCACTGACATATACAATACTACTATATATCTGATGAAAAACAACATTATTTTTGTTTTTTTAATTATAAGTGTGCCAAATCACCTCTATTTGGACATTATCTAATGCAGGAGTGTCCAAAGTGCGGCCCGAGGGCCATTTGCGACCCGCAGCTAATCGTTTACCCACCCGCCACACATTCTGCAAAAATTGCAAAATTGATAGTATTGCAAAAATTCAAAAACACATTTAAAAAAAGTGGAATGAGGTGAAATATAGTGAGAAAACGTGGCAATGTTGACACAAAGCTGCCATGCAGGCAGTTTTTTTTCCTTCGTGTCTTTATTTGTTTTTTTTCCCCATGTTTTATGTAGAAAAATATTGCATATGTTGTGTGGTTGCCATATAAAAACATCAAAATTTGGATAAAAGAGCATAAAATAAACTAAATAATAGTTCAAACTTAAAATCGACAGATATATCCGAAGTTTATCTTTAAATTTAAGTGTTAAAAGTAAAAAAAAAAAAAATCTAATAAAAATGCATCACTTTATGAGTGGGGAACCTTTCGGATCTCAAATATATTTAGTAGGATTTTATTTAACTTTTCACTGTGATTACTCAAAAATATTAAATAATTAAAATCAATGGTGTCCTGCATTATTGATCTTTGAGGGCTTGAATTGATAAATAAAGGAACTCTCCTGAAGGAATCAATAAAGTACTATCTATCTATCTAAATACTGCATATTTCAGTTTTACTATGAAAAAACAAGTCGTCTTTGACTGAAAAGGCACAAAACCTTATTTGTTTTACTTTATATCAACCTCAAGTTGATATAGAGATTTACTGTAAGCATTAAATTAAAAAAAATAATAATTTGACCTTTTTTTTAACATTTTAGTGACTGAGACCCTTTATGCTCCCCAGGAGCCCTAAGGATTAAAAAAAAAATTCATATATTTTGTTATGGTTTGAAAATCAAAAATATCAAAATGGCCCCTGCATGCTTACATTTTTCCGTGTTCGGCCCTCTGTGGAAAAAGTTTGGACACCCCTGATCTAATGGAAATGACTGCTGCAAACACATCATGTTCATGATGAAATATAAAGTTAGTAAAAATGTGAGAGTAAGAAGTAAACAAACCTGTTCTGTGTAACACAACTTGAGGTTTCTTGAAAACAGCCTCCAATAGTTGACGTAGTCTCTCGTTCTCTTCTTTTGTCCGAGAAAGTTCCTCTTTGTACTCTGCTATCGTTCTTTCACACATTTTCACACAACAAAGTTCTTCCTCATACTTTTCTATCGTTCTTTCGCACATTTTCACACAATCACAACACTTTACACTCACACTTGATCTTAACTAAGCGATGTGTTGATCAAATCCGCGTCTCTTTGTTAGCGGCTAACAAGCTAAGTTAACTAGCATGCTAAGCTAATTGGCGCGCTCAAACAACTATCAAGCTAAACGGGCCTAATAATGTCCAAATGTGGCTGAGACGAGTGGAGTTTATCCTGACACGGAGGATGAATAAAGTGTAGTTAGTAGCAATGTGAGGAGATGTGCCGAGGCTTAGAAGCGTGTGTGGAGAAAAGGAGGACTTTGCCGCAAAGCGCATGTCTTCCAAGCATGCGTCCGTAGGGGCGGGGCCAAAGAGTCATAGTTGTGATGTTTTGGGCTAGGGAGTTTTCAGAACTACACTACCCAGCATGCAACACTGGTGACGAGCATGCGCGGTAGCCCCGTGAAGTGGTGTCGTATGTCGCCATGCAGACAGCTAGAATGTGGTTATGAGCACGCTGTGTGAGTCAACGTTGAACACGCCTCGTCTGCATTTATTACAGTTAGACAGACAACACAATAAGTGCATTAAAAACCGTACTAGTTAATTATTCTCATACATACATGATTTAAAGTAAAATACGGTTTATATATTTGAAATATCATTTTTGATTGATTGATTGATTGATACTTGTATTAGTAGATTGCACAGTACAGTACATATTCCGTACAATTGACCACTAAATGGTAACACCCCAATAAGTTTTCAACTTGTTTAAGTCAGGGTCCATGTTAATCAATTCATGGTACAAATATATACTATCAGCATAATACAGTCATCACACATGTTAATACTCATAGTATATACAATTAATTATTTATATTATTTACAATCTGGGGGTGGGATGAGGAGCTTTGGTTGATATCAGTACTTCAGTCATCAACAATTGCATCAACAGAGAAATGGACATTGAAACAGTGTAGGTCTTACAGTAGGATATGTACAGCCAGCAGAGAACATAGTGAGTTCACATAGCATAAGAACAAGTATGTACATTAGAACAGTGGTCCCCAACCACTGGGCCGCGGAAGAATTTTTTATAAAAAAAAAAATAATAATAATAATGTTTTTTTGTTTTTTTTTATTAAATCAACATAAAAACACAATATACACTTACAACTAGTGCACCAACCACAAAAAACTCCCTTTTTCATGACAAAACGTCCCTTTTTCATGACAAAGAAGAAAAAAAAAAAAAGAAAAAAAAAAGGTTTGTCCCGGTGGGATTTCTCCATCAGTTGCTTGTCACTCCTGACAGCTCTTTCCGCAAGTCCATTCGACTTGGGAAACTCTGGGCTACTGGTGGTGTGGATGAAGTCCCGCTCCTCAGCATATTTCCTGAATTGCTCACACTTGTACTGTCTTACATTATCAGATAGCAGTGTGTGTGGTGTACCGTGCAATGAAAAATGTTATTTTCATTTTGGAAATTACAACTGTCGCTGTGATGTTTTGTAGAAGGTCAATTTCAAACCATCCAGAATAGGAATCCACTATCACCTGGTAGTGTTGTCCACGCCATTCAAAAATGTTTGTAGCAACTGTGGACCACGGAAGGTCTGGAACTGGATGGAGATGAAGTGGTTCTTTCTGCTGATGTGGTTTTGTGCTGCTGCACACTGTGCAAAATAGTAGTTCTTTAGTGATGTCTCGTGACATTGATGGCCAAAAGATGATACCTCTTGCTCTGCGTTTGGTCGCTTCAATGCCTGGGTGACCTTTGTGTACAATCTTAATGTACTCTTTGTGTAGTGACGTTGGAATGACTGCTTTCTGCCTTTTCATGACAATTCCATCTTCCACAGTGAGTTCATCTCTGTAGGGGAAGAACACTTCAATGGCAGGCTGCAGCTGAGTCTGTCTGGCAGGCCATCTACGCTGGATAACTGTACTGAGTCTGCATTACTTCAACCTCCTCCATGTGCTTCTTGAGCTCTTCCAGGCGGGCTGTAGAAATGTAGCTCACAGACATGACGTCGAAAGAACTACTATCAGATGGGCTCTCACTGTCTGTTGCATTAGGGGCTCTTGAAAGAGTGTCAGCCAAGTACATGTGCTTTCCTTTTTTGTAGATTAGGCTTATGTCATAGCTTTGCAAGCGTAGCAGCATCCGCTGAAGACGGGCCGGGGCATTGTGAATTGGTTTCTTCAAGATAGTCCCCAACGGTTGGTGGTCAGTTTCTACTATGGTGGCCTTGCCGTACACATAGTCTCTGAACTTGGTGCATGCAAACACAACAGCTAGTAGCTCCTTCTCAATTTGAGCGTACCGAGTTTCTGTTTCTGTAAGGGCGCGGGATGCAAAGGCTACTGGCCTTCCATTTTACATGAGGCAGCTCCTAGTCCAAAGCATGACGCCTCACAGGTCAGTGTGACTGGCTCTTTGACATCTTAGTAGGCCAATACTGGTGGAAAGGAGAGACATGCTTTCAGGCGGTCGAAAGCATCTTGGTGTTGCTGGAACCAGCACCATGCGGTCTCTTTGTGAGTCAGCTTCCTCAGTGGCGTTGCGATGTCACTGAGGTTTGGAATGTGCTTGCCAAAATAGTTAACCATTCCCAGGAAACGTAGAAGTGAAGTGACATCTGTGGGGACTGGCATGTCTGTGATAGCAGCAGTTTTGGAGGGGTCAACTTTCAAACCTTTACTTTTGAAGATATGACCAAAGTAGCATACTTGGTCAAGTCGAAATTTGCATTTCTGCGGGTTGAGTTTGAGGTTTATTTCCTTCACACGTTCAAACACCTTTTTTAGGTTGGCGTCATGCTCCGCCACATCACGGCCTCCGATGATGATGTCATCGACAATGACTGAGCATGGATATCCAGCAAAGAGCTGATCCATTGTGCGCTGGAATACTCCGCTTGCTGAGTTAATGCCGAAAGGCATGCAAAGGAATCAGTAACGTCCAAAAGGAGTACTGAATGTTGTCTTCATTGAGGACTTCTTGTCCAGGCGGATCTGCCGGAATGAATTTTTTGCATCTAGCACTGAAAACATTTGTGCTGCTACCTCCTCCACACTTCTCATGGGGTGGTGGGGCCGTTTTAGTGCTTCATTTAAAGGCCTACTGAAAGCCACTACTACCCACCACGCAGTCTGATAGTTTATATATCAATGATGAAATATTAACATTGCAACACATGCCAATACGGCCTTTTTGGTTTACTAAATTGCAATTTTAAATTTCCCGGGAGTTTCGTCTTCGAAACGTTGTGTAATGATGACGTGTACGCAAGACGGCACAGGTTTTTAGGAAGTATGAGCGCTGCACACACACACAGCTAAAAGTTGTCTGCTTTTACGGCATAATTATACAGTTTTTTTGGACATCTGTGTTGCTGAATCTTTTGCAATTTGTTCAATTAATATTGGAGAAGTCACAGTAGAAAGATGGAGTTGGGAAGCTTTAGCCACACAAACACACAGTGATTCCTTGTTTAAAATTCCTGGAGGTGAAACTTTCCTGTGGATCAGAGCGCGGTCAAGAGAACATGGATCCCGACCACATGTCAACCAGCAGGTTTCGGTGAGAAAATTGTGGTTAAAAAGTCAGTTCTTACCGGAGAAAAGCTGAGCTTGTGCCATCCATAGCTGCCGTCGACTCCCCTGAGACACTGCGCATCAAGACAGTCGTGGAGACACACTTCCGACTATCAGGTAATATTAAACTCACTAACACACTAGCAACACAATAGAAAGATAAGGGATTTCCCAGAATTAACCTAGTAAATGTGTCTAAAAATATCGGAATCCGTCCCAATGCAATCGCGTTTTTTTTTAAAACTTTTTTTTAAATTATTTTTTCTAGTCCGTCGCTATCAATATCCTCAAACACGAATCTTTCATCCTCGCTCAAATGAATGGGGAAATTGTCGTTTTCTCGGTCCGAATAGCACTTTTTGTTGGAGGCTCCCATTAAAAACAATGTGAAGATGTGAGGAGCCATCAAACATGTGACGTCATCGTCTGCGACTTCCGGTAGAGGCAGAGCTTTTCTCCTAGCACCGACAGTTGCGAAATTTATCGTGGATGTTCTCTACTAAATCCTTTCAGCAAAAATATGGCAGTATCGCGAAATGATCAAGTATGACACATAGATTGGACCTGCTATCCCCGTTTAAATAAGAAAATCTCATTTCAGTAGGCCTTTAAATCTTTGGGGTTGATGCACAATCTGATTTCTGATTTGCCTTTCTTGTGCCCAGCGACCATGGATGACACCCAAGCTGTTGGTTCGGTGACTGAAGTAATAACGTCTATGCTTTCCATGGATTTAAGTTCAGCTTTCACACAGTCTTGCATCGCTACTGGGATGCGGTGGGCCGGCCTACCAACTGGCGGCACATTGGGGTCCACTGTCATTGTGTAAACAACTGGTAGTTCTCCGAGCTCTTCACTGAAAATATCTTGGTATTGTGTGAGGATCCGTGCGCTGAACTCTCCAGTGTTCTCTGTGGTGACATGGTGCACATCGGGACTCAACTCGACTAGCCCCGTACGCAGGCATGCACGGAAGCCCAACAGTGATGTCACATTCTATCCACTGTGAAAAATGGCAGTAAGTGGCGCTGTCCCTTTAAAAAGCATGTCAGCGTAGCTTCACCTTGTGTCTCGATTTTGGCTCCTCCGTAAGCCACCAAATTTGTGCTTCTGTGTTGTTTGGCGAGTTTCACGCTGCTGTTTACTCTATTGAAAGTCTTCAGTGACATTACATTGCATTTAGCACCTGTATCCACTTTCATTTCGGTTGGCATGTCGTTTATGCACACTGTGACAAATCCTTCATCTTGGTCTCTTTGTTGTGGATTTACAGAGTCAATGCAATTTTCTATTTCCAAGCCATCCATGTAGATTGTGTCATTTTCACTTTGGCTGTGTTGATCCACTGTCACATCATGCACAGACTGTCCATAGCACTTGTTTGTGGTAAACTTGGACTGACTCTGTGGCTTTGACTTGCAGCATTTTTTGTACAGATTTTGTTTCTTGCAGCTGTTTTCATGTTGTAATTCTCGAACACACCACCAGGGTGTGCACATCGAGGAGTCAGTTACTACCACCCTCTCATGCAGTGCGTATGTACAATTACTGTCCTGCTGAAGTCTTAATTAAAGCCAACTTATTCATGCAGCTCGGCACAGTTCTTCCTACGAGTAACCACAAACAACAACAAAACAGTCATTTCACCAAATGATCTACATTGTCCATTTTAAATTTTCAAAACAAAGACATACAACTTATTTTCGTAAAAATATTCAAATATTTAACAATGTATTGAAACAACAGTAGCATAAGGAAAGAAAAAAAGAAACAAAATAAATATTACACTTATGATATTATTTTTGTTTTTGATGATCATTTGTTTTCATAATGTATTTTAGAATGTGGGAGGTTTTCATGTTCTTTTTAAATTTCAATTGGCATTACATATATTATATCTATACATCTATATCTGGCAGCACGGTGGAAGAGGGGTTAGTGCGTCTGTGTCACAATACGAAAGTCCTGAGTAGTCAGGGTTCAATCCCGGGCTCGGGATTTTTCTGTGTGGAGTTTGCATGTCCTCCCCGTGAATGTGTGGGTTCCCTCCAGGTACTCAGGCTTCCTCCCACTTCAGAAGACATGCACCTGGGGATAGGCCCCTCCCACCTCCAAAGACATGCACCTGGCGACAGGTTGATTGGCAACACTAAATTGGCCCTAGTGTGAGTGTGAGTGTGAGTATGAATGTTGTCTGTCTATCTGTGTTGGTCCTGCGATAAGGTGGGGACTTGTCCAGGGTGTACGCCGCCTTCCGCCCAATTGTAGCTGAGATAGGCACCAGCACCCCCCCTCCCAGCCCCACCCCGCGCGACCCCAAAAGGGAATAAGCGGTAGAAAATGGAAAGAGAGATAGATCTATCTATCTATCAATCGATAGATGGATATAATATATATAATGCCACCCTCGGGCAGGCGGTATAGGGTGCTAAAAGCTGGTACAAATTCACTAAAAATCAGCTTTTACCCAAGAGCCATAGTAGCACAATATGTCCTTCATGTCCTCATGTGTCATGTTTTTAATTTCTTTCAATTTTTTCGGACTGTAATAAGCAATAATGTTATATGCATGTGTGTATATATATTCATATGCATGCATGTATGCATCTGTGTGGATATATATACATATATAGATACATCTCTTATTTCTATCTACCTTTTTTTTGTACTATTTATATTACCATATTGTACATGCACCTTAGGGGATCTGCTCCAATTTCGTTGTTCTTTGAACCTGTTCACTGCATTAATGACAATAAAACTCTATTCAATTCTATTCTATTCAAAGGCAATTTGAAAAGAACATGAAAACCTCCCACATTCTAAATTACATTATAAAAACGATTAACATCAAAAACGAAAATAATATCATTAATGTAATATTAATTTTGTTTCTTTTTTGTCATTCCTTATGCTACTTTTGTTTGAATATATTTTTAAATATTGACATTTTTTTACGGAAATAAGTTTTATGTCTTTACTATGAAAATTTGAAATGGACAATTTTACTTTTATTTTCATAATAAGTAAATAGTATATAATAAAATATTTTTACCGGTGGCGGAAAGCTGGTTGTACTTATTTCTCTCGCGAGATTTGGAAAATAGCTGCTTACTTATTTCTCTCGCGAGATCTGACAACACTGCGCGCGAACCAAACACGGCGAGGATAAAGCAAGATGGCGTCTGACGGTGAAGACGTTATTGCAGTCGTCACAGTTCAGTGTTCTTAATCTGTGCCTCCATGTACACATATATGTCCTTTATTAGACTCTAGTAAATAGAGTAAACATCGTTAATAACTGTTTGCATCCGGTTATATTAGTCTGAGCGCACTTTGATGCTTCTCGAGCTAGCTTAGCCTGATAGTTAGCTTAGCTTGTTAGCTGCTAACAAAGAGAGGCGGAAGTGATCAAAACACATCACTAAGTAAAGATCAAGTGTGAGTGTAAAGTGTTGTGATTGTGTGAAAATGTGCCAAAGAACGACAGCAGAGTACGAGGAGGAACTTTGTCCAACAAAAGAGGAGAAGGAGCGACAACATGAAAAACATCAAGTTGTGTTGCACAGAACAGGTTTGTTTACTTCTTACTCTCACATCTTTACTAACTTTATATTTCATTATTAACACTATTCCTAAATAGATTGTCTGTAGGAAGATTAATTGTTATGTGAGGATGATGCACTAATTGTTTTATCCATCCATGGGACGGCGTGGCGCAGTGGAAGAGTGGCCGTGCGCAACCCGAGGGTCGCTGGTTCAAATCCCACCTAGAACCAACCTCGTCACGTCCGTTGTGTCCTGAGCAAGACATTTCACCCTTGCTCCTGATGGGTGCTGGTTGGCGCCTTGCATGGCAGCTCCCTCCATCAGTGTGTGAATGTGTGTGTGAATGGGTAAATGTGGAAGTAGTGTCAAAGCGCTTTGAGTACCTTGAAGGTAGAAAAGCGCTATACAAGTACAACCCATTTATCATTTATCATTTATCCATCCATTTTCTACCGCTTATTCCCTTTTGGGGTCGCTGGGGGCGCAGGCGCCTATCTCAGCTACAATCGGGCGGAAGGCGGGGTACACCCTGGACAAGTCGCCACCTCATCGCAGGGCCAACACAGATAGACGAACAACATTAACACTCACATTCACACACTAGGGCCAATTTAGTGTTGCCAATCAACCTATCCCCAGGTGCATGTTTTTGGAAGTGGGAGGAAGCCGGAGTACCCGGAGGGAACCCACGCATTCACGGGGAGAACATGCAAACTCCACACAGAAAGATCACAAGCCTGGATTTGAACCCAGGACTGCAGGAACTTGGTATTGTGAGGCAGACGCACTAACCCCTCTGCCACCGTGAATTGTTTTATGTTCTTCATAAAAACGAGACAGTGTCAGACACACAATATTTATGAGAGTTTGATGTTTGTAACAATGTGTATCAACAAGTTTACACAAAACTCACACAGTCACCGGGGGAATATTCCAGAGAGCAGGTTAAGTGCAAAGTCCTGAGTATGTAAAGCTCGAGAGTTTTACCTCCAAAAATAAGAGAGGTAAGACAAAGTCAGAGTCAGTTACCATGGTGACTGACGCTGTAAACCTAGCCTGCTAGCTGGCAGGTTTGACAAGTTATATATGTGTGTCAAAGCATACTGACCTGTTATTTCCTTCATGTCGGTGCACCCTCCCTGAGATCGGTAGGTTGTGAGTTCAAACCCCAACCCAGTCATACCAAATACTATAAAAATGGGACCATTACTTCTCTGCCTTGCACTCAGCATCAAGGGTTGTAATTGGGGTTTAATCACCATAAAAGTTATTCCCGGGCATGGCCACCGCTGCTGCTCACTGCTCCCCTCACCTCCCAGGGTGTGATCAAGGGTGATGGGCTAAATGCAGGGAATAATCTCCCCACACCTAGTGTGTGTATGACAATCATTGGTACTTTAACTTTTTAACGTGGCTGTGATTGGCAAAAAAACAAAGCCTGCTCTAAAGATAACATTTTGATCTCATACCATCTCAAACCAATTGACTGTTCATTATTAAGTGAAATGTTTTATAGTCGCTTAAATTTGTCTTTAACCAAGCAACACTGTTTTATTCAGTTACTCAACTAATCGGAAAATTTCCAGTAGAACACTTGATTAATAAAATTTTCAATAGCCACAGCCCTATATTTCATGTACAATTTAATATTCAGCATGTAGGAGTTAAAATGCGTTTTGTTTGTGTCTTGTAGACATCCATCAGCTGATTGGACACCAAGAAGAATGTCTCCCTCATCTGCAGGGGGACAGTTTCACTGTAAAGTATCCACAGCCCTCACATTTTAAAGGGGACAAGGAGGTTCCACAGCCCTCTTATTTCAAAGAGGAAGAGGGGGGAGAGTGTCCTGTAGGGCAGGAGGAGGCTGATGTCAGCAAGTTTCCACTGACTGTTGTCTCTGTGAAGACTGAAGAGCATGAAGACAAACCACCTGAGTCCTCACAGCTTCATCACAGTCCAAGTAAGCACAACATCCACATATCATCTAATACAATGTTTGTGACACATGTTCATCCGGGGGCCACATTTATCACTAAAGATGAAGATATGTTTGCTTTTTAACACCACCATTTAAATATGAATGCTCATCAATCATCAACAGTGTAATTGCTGGGGTGTAACCATGTGACCTAGAGGCCGTCCTCCTTACCTCACGTGGTCAAATGAAGGCAAACATTCAATATGGCTACTGTTTATTTACCTTTGGCAGCACATATGTCAGCATATTTCAAAGGTTTAGTGGTGAAGATAAGAGATGTACACCAAGTACCATTTTTTTAGTACTGGTTCCTAATTATGTTGTCCAGGAGGACCGTGAAGATTCTGGACTAACGGCACAACTATTTGTATTTTTAATTCCAGCTGACTGACGTAACTATGATACATTTTCACACTGAGTTCAGCTGCCGCTGCTACACATTACAATCAGCTTTGAATGATGACAAATAAGGAAGCAACCAAAGTTTGATGTGTGTGTTATTGAGAAGAAGATGACATAACTGCATTTCACCTTGCACTGCACACATAGTTGACTTCTTTAAATTTTCCTGAAGGAACTCTCCTGAAGGAATCAATGAAGTACTATCTATCTATCTATTTAAGACTTCAAATAAACAGCTGCTGATAAAAGACTTCCCTGCTTTAAAATGTTACAGAACATCATGTTGGAGGTGTTCAAACTCTTGTGCTAATAGAAATGCTATTTAAAATGCCTTTTTTACAGGTTTTTATTTCCACAAATGACATGTAGTACCGACAAGAGTACTGATAAATACTGGTATCGATAAGGAATATTTATTAGGGTATCATATCCATGAATCTATAAATTTACATCCCTACTGAAAATACAAGCCAGATATCTTAAAAAAATAAAATCATTTTTTATTTGGATTTAGTTACTACTCCGGTGTCCAGCAATGTCTCAACACCGTTGAGAGATGAATTAATGTAGTTTATTTTTACTAATTAGCTATGTTTTGTTGATGTTAAACATCAGAATCAGACACATTTTTATTAACCCCCGAGGCGAAATTAAAATGTTCAGCAGAATCCCATTCAAGGTCAGACAAACATTCTAGGGAGACAGAACAGGATCGCTGACGGGTCTGCCAACTTGCGGCGCCCCTTGCAAAAAAGGTGAGATACATACAGGTAAACAAGTGGGGGCAATGAGAGAAAAAAAAAAAAATCGGTCCAAGCCTGGGCCCCTGGAGAGGGGGTCCAGACTGAGGCCAAGGGAAGAAAACAACTCATTGCCATAGCACACATTCCTCTTTCATGTGTGTAAGAGGGAAACATCAAAGAGGACAAAGGACATTAAAAGAGCAGAGCTGATGCAACCAGCCACTTCTACATACATACATGAATAAAAAGTAAAAGAAACATATACACTGTGGTGGCTTTTGCGGTGTCCCACGCCATCGTCTGCTGGGGTGAAGGGAGCTTGGCCAGAGACGGGAGCAGACCCAACAAAGCAACCAAGAGAGCCGACTCCACTCTTGGCCGCCAAACCAAGTCTCTGCCAGTGTCCAGTCCGCATGGATGAGTGAGGATATGTCCAAAGAGACCGAGGTGTCCGATACCTGCTCATTCAGCCAAGACACTGTGAAGCTTTTCCGTCCCGGCGCTCAGTGCTAGCTCCGCAGTCCTGTCTCTTCATCTGCATCTCCTCCAGTCTCTCCAAACGGACTCTGGTGTGGCAGAAACCCAGCAGCTGGTCTCCATGGCCAAAAGGCTCTCAGGAGGCAGATCCAGAAGTTCACAAAAAAGCACCGCAGAAGTCACGAAAGTGCCACCCCTTGTCACACAGTCCCAAAAGGTCCGGACCAAAAGGCAAAAAAAAAATATATATATATATATGTATATATATAAACATAAAAAGAAGAAGGAAACACAAAAGGATGACACAAGAGCACAGAGTTCCTGCCAACAGCAGCCACTACAGGGTCGCCATCTTGGGGGAAAAAAATAAAAAAAATTGCAGCATACCAGCTACAACAACACACAAATCATAAAAGTTTCCTAAAGGAAAATGTTCATATTTAAATAAGTAGAGTAAATAAATCATAAACAGGATTTTACAGTTTAAATGCAAATGTTGATGCTCCTCTTAGACACTGTTCTTTGTTCTCTTTCGGGTGTACAAGCAGCTGTCTTGTTTGTATGTAAGTGTTTTACTGCTGTGTTTATTTTTTTCATGAGTTTTTGTATTGCTTCGCTGATGTACCGTATGGTTTCGACATCTTGAATGTCAACGTGGGGACTGATGAGATCCTCAGAGACAGAACAGCGGCAAACAGCTTCCCGCCAAGAAAAAGAAGAGGTCCAAGAAAAAAGTGTCGGCCGCCAAGTCCGCCGCCAAGGGCAAGAAGAGCGACGCCCAAGCAGGACGCTCCTCGTCCAGCCCCAAGAAGTCCAGAGCGGGGAGCAAGTCCAAGGCCATTGTCATGGACTCCAGCACAGACGACGAGAAGCATGGCGAGGAAGAGAAGGTGACGGCGAGGGACAAGTCGTTGGAAAAAGAGTTGAAAACGTACCTGCACGACGAAGTGTGCACTTGGATCTTCAATCCGCCAAACTCTTCCCACAATGGAGGAATGTGGGAAAGACTAATTGGCATCACTCGCCGTATCCTGGATGCATTGCTCCTTAAGGAGGGAGGCTCTCACCTTTCTCATGAGGTGCTCACCACTCTCATGGCTGAGGTCATGGCAATTATAAACGCAAGACCTCTCATTCCAGTTTCAACTAAACCAGAGATCCCAGTAATACTAACACCTGCAACCTTGCTGACACTGAAGAGAGACGTCATATCTGCACCGCCAGGAGACTTCAACGTGAAAGACATCCACTCACAACAATGGCGGAAAGTCCAATCTCTCTCTGATAGATCCGGGAAGCGATGGAAACAAGAATACCTGTCAACCATACAAACTAGGAGAAAATGGTATGCAGAAAGGCCTAACCTGCAAATTGGAGACCTAGTACTACTGAAAGACGGCCAGGTGAGAAGAAATGAATGTCCCACTGGACTCATCGTCAAGTCTATCAACAGCCATGACAGCAAAGTAAGAAAAGTAGATGTTAAGATCATCCGACAAGGTACTCCAATAATCTACACTAGACCTGTTTCAGAGGTTGTGTTGCTCCTTCGTAAAGAGACTGTATAGTGGTATAAAACATTATACCAAGCGGGGAGTGTTATGCCCGTTTGATTGTGGACTATTACTGACACCTTGTGGCGATGGGAAATGCTCCGCGTCATTAGTTTGGGCACTTCCGGTTTACTTTGGGCACTTCCGGTTTACGATGTTTGTCTAGTTCATAAACAATAAGAAGTAGTCGAGTTGTGTTAACTCTTACAAGCCTTGGAAAAGATAAGTCTGTAAGTAAACTGTTTAACTTGTTTATGTAACTCAATACTAAGGTGGAAAGTTGCTAAGTTTGATAGTAAGATGTGTATTGAAAAACGATTTTTGGGCACTAATTTAATGAATGTTTGAGGATTTAAAATGGCTGCTGGTCGCATATTTCCACCATCGAAATAGTTTCAACACTCAGCAGTATTTGTTTGGCGATAATGCTGTATATTTGTGTGAAGCTAATGTTTAGATATTGTGTATAACATTTGTTAATTGAATCATATAGCTTATACATTGTCATTATGTGTATTTCAGTTTTACAATAATAAAAAATAAAAGTTAATAAATAAAAAGAAAAGTTATTTTTCAATTTCGTTTTCGCTATCTGCCTCCATACTCCAACCATCCCTTTCAATACATGCGTAATCTGTTGAATCGCTTAAGCCGCTGAAATCCGAGGCTGAATCCGAGCTAATGTCGCTATATCTTGCTATGGTAACCGCCATGTTGTTTGTATTGGCATCGCTATGTGACGTCACAGGAAAATGAACAGTGGCTTCGCACATAGCCAAAATCAAGCACTTTAAAGGTTTTTTTTAGGGATATTCCAGGACGGGTAAAATTTTGAAAAAAACTTCGAAAAATAAAATAAGCCACTGGGAACTGTTTTTTATTGGTTTTAACCCTTCTGAAATTGTGATAATGTTCCCCTTTAAGAAAGTCAGTGATTTCACTATAAAAGTGGGTGACATTGTTATCACCAGGAAAGATGAGATCACCTACCTAGGTTCCATTCTAGAAGCTAATCTTTCCTGTGATAAAATGGCAACCAAGGTAATCAAAAAGGTCAACCAAAGAACGAGATTCCTCTACAGAATGTCCTCTCTGGTCAACAAAAGCACCTTGAAGATTCTAGCGGGAACTCTCATTCAACCCTTTTTCGATTACGCTTGCACCTCCTGGTACTCCAGCACCTCCAAAACCCTCAAATCTAGACTCCAAACATCCCAGAATAAGCTAGTCCGGTTACTTTTAGACCTCCACCCCAGATCACACCTCAATCCAACCCACTTCTCCAAAGTGGGCTGGCTCAGGGTGGAGGACAGAGTAAAACAACTTGCACTGAGCCTAGTCTATAAAATCCGCGACACCTCCTTGATACCGAAGTACATGTCAAATTACTGACCGCCATAACCACAACACCAGGGGGAGCTCCACAAACCACGTTAAACCCAGATTCCGATCTAACAAAGGTCTTAACTCATTCTCTTTCTATGCCACATCAGTGTGGAATGCACTCCCAACAGGTGTAAAAGTAAGTGCATCTCTATATTCTTTCAAAAGCGCTCTAAAACAACACCTCCAGGCAACTTCAACCCTTTACTAATACCCTCCTCCATTTACATCCCATCTCCCCGGATTATAAATAACCTAATGTAAATAATCAAATGTTCTTCTAATGTATATACTTGTTCTTATGCTATGTGAACTCACTATGTTCTCTGCTGGCTGTACATATCCTACTGTAAGACCTTCACTGTTTCAATGTCCATTTCTCTGTTGATGCAATTGCTGATGACTGAAGTACTGATATCAACCATAGCTCCTCATCCCACCCCCGGATTGTAAATAATGTAAATAATTCAATGTATATACTATGATGATTAACCTGTGTGATGACTGTATTATGCTGATAGTATATATTTGTACCATGAATTGATTAACATGGACCCTGACTAAACAAGTTGAAAAACTTAATGGTGATGTTACCATTTAGTGGTCAATTGTACGGAATATGTACTGAACTGTGCAATCTACTAATACAAGTATCAATCAATCAAGCAATCAAATTCAGAAAATAAAGACTTATACTGTGATTGAAAACAAATGTATTTAAGGAGTGTAAGATTGTCATGTATGTCCCCTGTGGACGACTGAGGAAGTGCCTGCTCTAAAAAAAATTCTTAATCCCCACTATGTTCTGGGGACGTAAGAGGGCTGACGTCACCAGATCAGATTTCTTCTATTGACTCCGGGGGAGTCAATAGTAGAAAAACAAAAAGGATTACCAGGCGTGTATGGTGAGTCCTGGACGAGTTGAAAGTGGCTGTGTCTGTGAAGGGGTGATGGTGGAGTTAGCTAGGCGATGCCCTTCGCCGCGGCTTCCGCCTCTGCCGACGCGTGCGAGGGGGTGAGACGGGGTGTTGCTGGACCCAGTGGAGTCAAGCGGGACTTGGAGACCTCCAAGCCCCAAGATCATCTCGACATCCGGCGCGCCGCGGAATGTCCCAGCCTGCATCGCTTGGGCTAACCTCCACGTTATCCTGTCGAATTCTTCGACTTCCGCTGCGAGAGAAGCTTCATTAACTCGGACTTTACTGTGACATCTTGCTGGCATCGTGGTGAAAAGTTATTCTCTCGTGGGTGCAGTGGAGGATGGAACACAGCGTGAGGATAAGGATAATGATTTGTTATACACTACAAAAACAATTTTTGAACAAAAAACACTTGCATTAGGCACTAAAGACAAAACAAACAGAACTAACGTGGAAGATAAAAGGAACAAAAAGCGCTAGTATATAAACTAGGGACAAGCAAACAAACAAAATAGCATGGAAACTAATCGTATAACAAAAAGTCTTTTACCACAATCGGGAAATGCGACATCATTCCTTTTTGTTTAGCAAACTAAAGTCCGAGAACAAAAGGCAATCAAAGACAGGCATATATAGGGGCAGAAATAATCAACAGTCCGGGGTCTTGTTGTCGTATTTTACGCTTCATAATGTGCCACACATTTTCGATGGGAGACATGTCTGGACTGCAGCCGGGCCAGGAAAGTACCCGCACTCTTTTACTACGAAGCCACGCTGTTGTAACACGTGGCTTGGCATTGTTTTGCTGAAATAAGCAGAGGCGTCCATGATAACGTTGCTTGGATGACAACATATGTTGCTCCAAAACCTGAATGGACCATTCAGCATTAATGGTGCCTTCACAGATGTGTAAGTTACCCATGCCTTGGGCACTAATACACCCCCATACCATCACACATGCTAGCTTTTGAACTGTGCGCCTAGAACAATCCGGATGATTATTTTCCTCTTTGTTCCGGAGGACACCATATCCACAGTTTCCAAATATAATGTAAAATGTGGACTCGTCAGACCACAGAACACTTTTCCACTTTGCATCAGTCCAACTTAGATGAGCTCGGGCCCAGACAAGCCGGCGGCGTTCCTGTGTGTTGTTGATAAATGGCTTTCGCTCTGCATAGTAGAGTTTTAACTTGCACTTACAGATGTAGCGACCAACTGTAGTTACTGACAGTGGTTTTATGAAGTGTTCCTGAGCCCATCTGGTTATATCCTTCACACACTGATGTCGGTTTTTGATGCAGTACCACCTGAGGGATCAAAGGTCTGTGATGTCATCGCTTACGTGCAGTGATTTCTCCAGATTCTCTGAACCTTTTGACGATTTTACGGACCGTAGATGGGAAAATCCCTGAATTCCTTTCAATAGCTCGTTAAGAAATGTTGTTCGACAATTTGCTTACAAATTGGCGACCCTCGCCCCATCCTTGTTAGTGAATTACTTAGCATTTCATGGAAGCTGCTTTTATACCCAATCATGGCACCCACCTGTTCCCAATTAGCCTGCACACCCGTGGGATGTTCCAAATAAGTGTTTGATGAGCATTCCTCAACTTTATCAGTATTTATTACCACCTTTCCCAACTACTTTGTTACGTGTTGCTTGCATCAAATTCTAAAGGTAATGATTATTTGCAAAAAAAAAAAAAAATGTTTATCAGTTTGAACATCAAATATGTTGTCTTTGTAGCATATTCAACTGAATATGGGTTGAAAATAATTTGCAAATCATTGTATTCTGTTTATATTTACATCTAACACAATTTCCCAACTCATATGGAGACAGGGTTTGTAGAATTAGCTTTCATTATCTTAGAGGTGAGAAAACAGTTCAGTATGTCAATATAGCAGCATAAGCTAGTTACTTCTGTGATCAATGCTCCGCTAAAAGTAGGTCCTTAATATTAGCGCTTATAATAACAATATCATTAATACTTGGTTAATATTCAGGTCACAAAATGTAAAATGAGTATTGTTGGCAATTTTTGGATGTTTTTTTGGAGGACTTTGTGGGTCTAACAGAGGAGCTCCCATTGACTCCAATGTTAGCTGATTTTTTGCTCATGATTATTTAATAATTCAAATTCATAATAGTTTGAAACAAATGTCTTACATAAGGATTGTGAATGATAGGTAACATTTTAAAAAAAGTGCAGTTTCCTTTGAATTTGTCAGATAAGTAAACAGTCCTTCAAATTAAAGATGTAAAACAATTGAGGTTGTTTATAGATATTATCCACTATGAAGTTACAGTCAAACTAAGCACACAAGGGAAAGTACATTCATATACACATGAAGTACACACACGTGTAAGAATCATGTTAACCACCAAAATATTGACTCGTTCTCCTAAAGCCAATATCGAGTATCCTTTGGTGAGCTGACCGTATCGTCACACCCTTAGTTAAAAGCACACCATCCCCATGACATGACACTTCCACGAGATGTAGAACAGTAGTCCCACATTTTAAACATACACACACATCTGAAGAATATTAAAATTAAATATATTTGGTGGGCCAAACAAAATGACTCGACGAACCAATGTTTGGTATGGGCGATATGACCTCAAATATATATCCTAACAACAATATGTCACAATATATAATTTGATATATGATTGAGAATAGAATAATTTCAAAACTAGGTACAAAAGCTCCTAATTTGGCAGCTGACATATGCAGTAACATATTGTTCGTTTCTAATAGTATTATTTTGTCAAAACAGTTATTAATAATGTACTTGTTTATTTACTGTTATATCTGGTTACTTTATTTGAGAAAATAATACTGGAAATGTAATATTTTACTGCATATTTCAGCAACTAAATTAGGAGCCTGTGTAGCCAGTTTTAAAATGGTTCTATCAGTAATTCTAAATGAAATACTGTATCGCAAAATCAATTTTAAACCATATCGTTCATCCATAGTAAAAAGTCCTGTCGTCCTGGTTTTTGTTTCTTTTCCTGTGAATAATGTTGTAAAGAGCAGCGTGTTTGTGCGTCACTGAGATTTCAAGACAGTTCATACGATAACTTGTTTTTCCTAGGTACATGTAAAAGTACTGAATGCATTGTGTGACTGAGCAGACATGGTGTGTGTTTGTCTTGCAGACGTCTGTGAAGAACATCTTCACCCTGAGCAACAGAAGTGGAGCTTCAGGATGCGGACAGAGGAGCCACAGCCCTCCCACATTAAGAAGGAAGAGGAATACCCACTGATACCCCATTTTAAAAAGGAAGAGGAGGACCCACTGACACCCCATTTTAAAAAGGAAGTGGTGGATCCACTGACCCCTCACTCTAAGGAGGAAGAGGAGGACCCACTGACACCCCATTTTAAAAAGGAAGTGGTGGATCCACTGACTCCTCACTTTAAAGAGGAAGAGGAGGACCCAGTGACCCCTTACATTAGAGAGGAAGAGGAGGAAGAGGGCATCAGTCAGCCTAAATGGTTGGAGGAGTTCCCAGTGACTGGTGTCCCTGTGAAGAGTGAAGATGATGAGGTGAAAGGTGAAAGTGAGGAGAGGGGAGGGGGGGAGCCTCCAAGCAGCAGCTCAACACAACACATGACAACAGAAGCTGATGGAGACCACTGTGGAGGATCACAAGCAGACAAGCTCTTAGCTCCACTATCAGATAGTGAGGACACAACGTCACACTCTCCTGACACTGATGATGAAGACTCTAAAGATGATAAGACATGTCACACTGACAACACTTACTTCACATCTTCTCACTGTCACAAAACTTTTAAATACCATTGTCGTCTGAAAAGACACATGAGAACACACACTGGAGAAAAACCTTTCTCTTGTTCAATCTGTAGTAAAGGTTTTGTAAAAAGTAGCTATTTGAAAGTACACATGAGAACACACACTGGAGAAAGACCTTTTTTATGTTCAATCTGTGGTAAAGTTTTTATTCAAAGGTACTATTTAAAATCACACATGAGTACACACACTGGAGGAAAACATTGTTCCTGCTCAGAATGTGGAAAAAATTATACTCAAAGCCATAATTTGAAAACACACATGAGAATAGACACTGGAGAAAAACCTTTTTCATGTTCAATCTGTGGTAAAAATTTTACTCGAAGGCAAAATTTTAAAACACACATGACAATACACACTGGAGAAAAACCTTTTTCATGTACAGTTTGTGTCAAAAATTTTACTCAAAGGCAATCTTTGAAAGTACATATGAGATTACACAATGGAGAAAAAAAATGTTTCCTGCTCAGACTGTGGTAAAAGTATCGTACTAAATCAAAGTTTAAAAGTACATATGAGAACACACACTGGAGTAAAACGTTTTTCATGTTCAATCTGTGGTAAAAATTTTACTCGAAGGCAAAATTTTAAAACACACATGACAATACACACTGGAGAAAAAACCTTTTTCATGTTCAATTTGTGTTAAAAATTTTACTCAAAGGTAATCTTTGAAAGTACATATGAGATTACCACTGGAGAAAATAAAATTTCCTGCTCAGAATGTGGTAAAAGTTTTGTAATAAATCAAGGTTTAAAAGTACATTTGAGAACACACACTGGAGAAAAACCTTTTTCATGTTCAATCTGCGGTAAAGATTGTACTCAAAAGAAGCATTTCAAAGCACACATGACACTACACACTGGAGAAAAACCTTTTTCATGTTCAATCTTTGGTAAAAAATCTATTCGAAGGCAACATTTAAAAACACACATGAGAATACACACTGGAGAAAAACCTTGTTCCTTCTCATAATGTGGTAAAAGTTTTGTCATAAGACAAAGTTTAAAAGTAAAAATGAGAACACACGCTGGTGAAAAACCTTTCATATGTTCAGTATGTTGTAAAAGTTGTATAGAAGGACGACAATTAAAATTACACGTGATATAGCACTCTGGTGAAAAACCATACTCCCGTTCAAGCTGCGATAAAAGCTTTGGTCACCTAAACACTCTTACAGTGCATATGAGAACACACGCAGGTGAGAAAGTGCTGAGTTGCAGTGTGTGTGGTGAAAGATTGTCTTCTAAGTACCAGTGTAAGAAACACAAGTGTGCTGGTGAGAACAGCAGCAGCAAATGAAACTGCAGGATTTGAAATAAACTGTCCAGACTTTCATTTTGACTTTCTAACAACATCAGCACATATAACATGTGTGACATTGTTGTTTGTCTAACAATCTGGTTAATATGCTTCTACATTTATAGATTAGACACTTCAGATTAGTGTGTTTATTACAGTCAAGTACATGAGTTAATATACACATTTGTGTACTTTGAAATGAACACAACAATTTGACTGAAAAGGTGAGAATAAACAGTACATAAAATTATGTTACATGCAATAAACATTGTATGTGTAAATATCCATAATTTACCTCTATACTTATTCATAATAGTGTTTTATATGTTTTTTGAAAAATGACGTGTTACATATTTTATTTTCTAATTGTAGATAATTCCATAGATGAATTCCTTTTATATGATGTACATATTTGTTTTACATGTGTTCATACATTTGCTTTTGAGTACACATAAATCCCTCTTAGTTCATATTTACTGCTTCACATCTGAAACATCTTCTGGACCACTTCTGGAAGCATATTATTATTTACTTTATACATCATTTGAACAGTTGTCTTTTATACAAGATCTTTTACTTTTATAATGTGTGATTTTTTGAATAATTTGTTGGGTCTCTAGAATCCATTCTATTAGTTGTCTTTATTACTTTTTGTGTAATATGATGATTGTTGTGTGATTGTTTTATATGTATGTCCCCAGACTTTTATGCAATAAACAATGTATGCTTCAACTGAAGTTGGGTACAATAATTCTAGTTAATATTTGTAAGTATGTATTTTATTCTCTTTAGTATTGCACTCCATTGTTTTATTGTTTTCTTTATATGACTTACATGTAGTGTCCAGTTTACTTCATCATCTATATTAACTCATAAAAATGCGATTACCTTAATTCCTTTAATTTCAATATTATCCATCATAATTTGTGTTTTACATTTTTACAATCTTCAAATATGATGTATTTAGTTTTATTGAAGTTTAGTGACGGTTTATTGATGTGCAGCCATCTTTTTATGGTTAAGTTCTCTATGGATAAAATAAAATGAGAGTTAAATCAAGCGGTAATGAAGATTATTATATACATAATTACACTCAGTAGTGACAATTAAAGACACTTCCATCCTGTTCATTTGAGCAAAGAAAATGAGTAGACTGTAATATTGTAAACAATAGAAGAATATTAATATCAGCAGTCAATATTCCAACATTGTGAAGCTGAGCTATGGTAAAAAACATATTCAGCATTAAAGGCTTTATGAGAGTGATGTAATTATCACAATCAGAAATACTTTATTAATCCCCACAGGGAATTTAAATTGTCAGCACTGTTATGACCATGTGTATATTAAATGTAATATTATATGAATACCATAATAAATTGGTACGTTTGGGGGATGTGTAATATTGTTTGTATGAACATCCTGAATGTTTTTGTGCTAGAATAGTTTTAATTAGTAGAGAGTGGGGGGAAATGAGGCAGTAATGATAATAATGGTTTGTTTTAAGCCTGTTTATGAATAATTAAAGATAATTAAGATACCAAAATGTAGCTTACATCCTCAGTGAGCTGAACTCCAGCAGTAAAGATGAGAGAAATAATGTGGAAAGGTCAGAAGTCAAATGTTTCTTCAGGTGATACATGGAGCCTCTGCTGCCACCCAGCGGCCGTTGGAAAGAATGCATACATTTTGTTTTGACCTCCTTAAAGCTGCTTTTTACTTTCTGTCCTGTTTGTGTCCAAGTCTGTAGTGTGGGCCATAGGACAGAAGGAAGACATTTTGTTAATAGACTGTGGAGGGCAGCAATACACCTAAGATGTTCTACTAGTCTGCTGGAAATAGAAAGGAGGAGAAAGCAAGATGGCGTTTGATGGAGAAAGTCTAAACGTGGGCATTATTGTTCTGTATTTTTAATCAGTGCATACATGTGCACATATATGTCCTTTAATAGAGTAAACATCAAAAATAATTGTTTGTATCTGAATGCACTTTGTATTTAACACCACCATTCTTAAATATGTTGTTTGTAAGAATGTGGGTGTTGTTGAGAAGATGATGCAGGTGTTCTGTCCAATTTAGCTAACTGTAAAAATGTGTTACTTAATCTAGTTTATTAGTAAAATAAATTGTTTTCCTGAATTATATTCTCCTCACTTTATCCAGACAGTCATTAGGACAAAAGACCCTGGGAGGAATTTGCCCTTTAAAAAGGGAAACCTATTCACTGTGGCAGGACAGCATCAAGATGAATTGATCACATTTGTATAATCGGCTACGAGGCATTTTATTCTCATTGTACAGCACTTATCTTTGGGCTGATACTGATACTGATACTGATACTGTGTTGACCATTTTGATGATTGAATGTCCAGTACTGTAGAAATGTGTTTGGATATGACAATCCCTTTATTCCAAGCTATCAAAATGAAATGAAAAGTAGGTTCTAGAACATTATGTATGCTGACCTTGGCTTGAATGGCACATTGTCACAGCAGTGAGACCTGACCACACACCACACCACACGCTCCAAAACTGTTTGTCCTCCATGCAATCACCCCCCAGTGTTCCCAGCTGAACACAATTAAAGGAGGCTACCATGGCAACCGCACCATAGCAACAGTCCCAACCCTGTCGACACTTCCTGGTTCTCAACAGGAAGTGGGCGGAGCAATCTGCAGAAAGGGAAATTCAGCATGAACTGAAGCCAGCTATCAATCAGAGAAAACTAAATAAAAACAATATAAGCAAATAAGGAAATTTGGCTCCAATAGTCAGTTTTCGTCTTTTGGTGCAGTTGACCTTGTTCTTACATTTCTCCTTCCTCCTAGAGTTCCTGTGTTGCCTTTGTGGGCGGAGTTGTGGGACGTGCACAGCTGCTTCCAATTGACCCTGGTGCTACTTAAGCAGCACCTTGACAGCTGGATGGCACTCGGCGATTCCACTCCACACCAGTTGATTCCATGCTTTGAGTATTTTGCTACCTTGGCCATTCCCAGTGCCATCCATCTTGGTGTTGTTTTGTAGTGTGCACGTCTTGTAACTCCAAACCAAGTTGACTTTATTTGTGTATAGAAGTAGCTTTTGTTATTTTTTCCAAAATGCACATTTAGTCTTCTCTTTTTCGCACCATCGTTTTTTGTTTCCTACTGTTTGGATTGTTTTTGTGAGTAGATTTCCGCAGTAAAAGAAGTGTGAACAGCACTCTGACAGAAGGAGTTCCTCCAAAACGCAACACCCTTTGGCGGACAAGTATGTGATTAAATGCTATACATATAAATAAATAAATGGGTTGTACTTGTATAGCGCTTTTCTACCTTCAAGGTACTCATATAAAATGAAAGAGACAAGTGGTAGAACAAATGGATGGATGTACAGTAAAGCTCTGTGGGATGATGTACATAATTAACTTTTCCCAAACATTCCAAACATTCCCATGTTTTCTGAAATTGATAATGTTTGAGGAATTCTAAAAAAGGGGGATAAATCATGAACAACTTTAAAAAACACTTGTCATGTGTAGTACTTGACTGAAAAAAGGTAATAATCTAAAATATCTCATCTATAAATCTTAGAAACTATGTGCTGATGTTTTTAGAAGGTCAAAGTTAAAGTCTGGACAGTTTATTTCAAATCCTGCAGTTTCATTTGCTGCTGCTGTTCTCACCAGCACACTTGTGTTTCTTACACTGCTACTTAGAAGACAATCTTTCACCACACACACTGCAACTCAACACTTTCTCTCCTGGGTGTCTTCTCATGTGTCTTTTCAAATGCTGACTTTGTAAAAAACTTTTACAACATACTGAACATGTAAAAGGTTTTTCTCCAGTGTGTGTTCTCACGTGTTCTTTCAAATAGTGCCGTTGCGCAAAATATTTACTGCAGATTGAACAGGAAAAAGGTTTTTCTCCAGTGTGTATTCTCATGTGCTTTTTGAAATTTTCCCTTCGAGTAAAATCTTTACCGCAGATTGAACATGAAAAAGGTTTTTCTCCAGTGTGTGTTCTCATGTGTACTTTCAAATGTGGCCTCTGAGTAAAATCTTTACCACAGATAGAACATGAAAAAGGTTTTTTTCCAGTGTGTGTTGTCATGTGTACTTTCAAATGTGGCCTCTGAGTAAAATCTTTACCACAGATAGAACATGAAAAAGGTTTTTCTCCAGTGTGTGTTCTCATGTGTACTTTTAAATCTGGCCTCTGAGTAAAATGTTTACTGCAGTTTGAACATGAAAAAGGTTTTTCTCCAGTGTGTGTTCTCATGTGTCTTTTCAATTTACTAGGATATTTAAAAGTTTTGTGACAGTGAGAAGATGTGAAGTGAGTGTTGTCAGTGTGACATGTCTTATCATCTTTAGAGTCTTCATCATCAGTGTCAGGAGAGTGTGACGTTGTGTCCTCACTATCTGATAGTGGAGCTAAGAGCTTGTCTGCTTGTGATCCTCCACAGTGGTCTCCATCAGCTTCTGTTGTCATGTGTTGTGTTGAGCTGCTGCTTGGAGGCTCCCCCCCTCCCCTCTCCTCACTTTCACCTTTCACCTCATCATCTTCACTCTTCACAGGGACACCAGTCACTGGCATCTTGGTGACTTCAACCTCCTCCAGTCCTTCAAGATGCTCTCCCTGCTGACTGATGCTGTGTTCCTCCTCTTCCTCTTTAATGTGAGGGCTCAGTGGATCCACCGCTTCCTTTTTAAAATGGGTTATCAGTGGTTCCTCCATCTCCTCTTTAAAAAAGGGTAGCCATTGGTGTTCCTCTTCATTTTTAAAATGGGGGATCAGTGGGTATTCCTCTTCCGCCTTAATGTGAGGGGTCTGTGGATCCACTGCTTCCTTTTTAAAATGGGGTGTCAGTGGGTCCTCCTCTTCCTCTTTAAAATGGGGGATTAGTGGGTGTTCCTCTTCATTTTTAAAATGGGGGATCAGTGGGTATTCCTCTTCCTTCTTAATGAGGTTGTGCTGTGGCTCCTCCGTCTGCATCCTGAAGCTCCACTTCTGTTGCTCAGGGTGAAGATGTTCTTCACAGACGTCTGCAAGACAAACACAAGTTTTAGAAACATCCATCTCTGCTCAGTCACATAATGCATTAAGTACTTTGACATGCACTTAGGAAAAACAAGTTATTGTATCAACTGTCTTGAAATCTCAGTGATGCACAAACACGTTACTCTTTACAACATTTTTCACAGGAAAAGAAAAACCAACTAGAACAACAAGCCTTTTTACTATGGATAAACGATTTGGTTTAAAATTGATTTTACGATATATTATTTCATATTGAATTACTAATAGAACCATTTTAAAACAGGCTACAGAGTCTCCTAATTTAGTTGTTGAAATATGCAGTAAAATATTACATCATTTCCAGTATTATTTCCTCAAATAAAGTAACCAGATATTAACAGTAAATAAACAAGTACATTAAAAATATTTTTTTCAACAAAATAATACAATTATAAATTACACAATATGTTACTGCATATGTCAGCTGCCAAATTAGGAGCTTTTGTAACCCGCTTTAAAATTCTTCTAGTATCAATTATACACCAAATTATATATTGTGACATATATTGTTATTAGGATATAGATTTGAGGTCATATCGCCCATACCAAACATTAGTTTGCCAAGTCATTTTGTTTGGCCCATCAAATATATTTTTTAATATTCTTCAGATGTGTGTGTATGTTTAAAATGTGGGACTACTGTTCTACATCTCGTGGAAGTGTCATGTCATGGGGATGGTGTGCTTTCAACTAAGGGTGTGACGATACGGTCAGCTCACCAAAGGATACTCGATATTGGCTTTAGGAGAACAAGACAATATTTTGGTGGTAACATGATTCTTACACATGTGTGTACTTCATGTGTATATGAATGTACTTTCCCTTGTGTGCTTAGTTTGACTGTAACTTCATAGTGGATAATATCTATAAACAACCTCAATTGTTTTACATATTTAATTTGAAGGGCTGTTTACTTATCTGACAAATTCAAAGGAAACTGCACTTTTTTAAAATGTTGCCTATCATTCACAATACTTATGTGAGACATATGTTTTAAACTTTTATAAATTTAATTATTAAATAAACGTGAGCAAAAATCAGCTAACATTGGAGTCAATGGGAGCTCCTCTATTAGACCCACAAAGTCCTCCAAAAAAACTGCCAACAATACACCATTTACATTTTGTGACCTGAATATTAACCAAGTATTAGTGATATTGTTATTATAAGCGCTAATATTAAGGACCTACTTTTAGCGGCGCATTGATCACAGAAGTAACTAGCTTATGCTGCTATATTGACATACTGAGCTGCTTCCTCACCTCTAAGATAGTGAAAGCTAATTCTAGAATATAAATCATGCTTCTCACTTATGTAGTAGAAGGTTGTGGACATAAACCGAGAACTTGGTCAACACTGACATCCAACTTAGACCTGGAGATGGCTAGAAAGATTAAGTAATATGCTCTTTTGCACCCACCCTTTTTAACCGTTTGCGATGATTAATTCTTCATCTAAACGGGAAGATATGAACATCCCATCAGTCGGCATCCCAGTGAAAGCAGACATTGTATGTGTGGAGAGACACAGCCGACGGGCCGACAATGGGCGGAAAGCAGCAGCGCGGGCCCACCTGGAGGCCAGGAGGCGGGGCATGCGGCGGCGAGGAGAGGCATGACACATGCGAAGCGACACTGCAGCGGCAATCTGAGCCAGGTGCGTATATTACACACCTGCTTACAATCTGTCTATCTGCTGCTAGAGTACAAAAAGGGCGAGGGAGGAACGAGCGGGAGAGCAGCACGGAGGAGGAAACAACGGCCAGCAGACGAAGAGCGCAACGACCCACACCGAGAGAGCGATGACGCACCCCCGCAGTGGACGCAAGCCCCGGACGCTGTTTAATATAGATTAGAATAGGCCGTGCAACTAATCATATGTCCTGAGTTCCAGTTGAAAGTGGGTGCAAGTTCATGCCCACGCACACACACTCTTATCGCCCACATTCTTCACACTGTTTACGTGGCTTCTTGGCCGAGGTCTGAAGGACAACACCAGATATGAAGTCAGAGTCCAGGGAGAAAAAAGCACCAGTCAATGTCGCACAGAAGGAACCTTCCTGGTGTTACCTGACGGCACGACCACCGAGCTGCGACACCACTACAAAGGTTCCTCCGTGCTCGTGCTCGTACCACCTGGCTTGGTAGCCTCGTACCCGCCTACCAAGCCAAAGACTTAGGTCCAATGATGAAACAGGGCGTAACTGCTGCTGATTGGACCGACACGCAGATACCACATTTTCAAAATTCCCCGTTGTCAATTAAAAACATAGTTATGGGCTGCACTTTGGACACACCTGCTGTAAGCTACAAGGAGCTAGCAGCTACACAACAGCTAAGCTAAAACAGCACATTTAAGCATATCAAAAAATTATAGTTGCTTAATACGTACACAAAGTCTCCAAAACAAAAGTCTGATAGCAAGTATCCAGTAACAAACAAGTCTGCGTTAGCCAACATTCTGCGCCATGAGCTTGACTTCATGAATTATTGTGGCCACCAGGTGTTGTGAAAGATCAAATAAAACAATTGCAAAAACATCCGTCACAAGGTTAGTGTTTTCTATATATTTGTGTCAATATGTAGAAGCATCCTCAGCCTTCCCGGGAAGGTCTATTCAGGTGTACTGGAGAGGAGCCTAAGCCAGATAGTCGAACCTCGGATTCAGGAGGAACAGTGTGGTTTTCGTCCTGGTCGTGGAACTGTGGACCAGGTCTATACTCTGGGCAGGGTTCTTGAGGGTGCATGGGAGTTTGCCCAACCAGTCTACATGTGTTTTGTAGACTTGGAGAAGGCATTCAACCGTGTCCCTCGGCAAGTCCTGTGGGGAGTGCTCAAAGAGTATGGGGTATTGGACTGTCTGATTGTGGCGGTCCGCTCCCTGTACGATCAGTGTCAGAACATAGTCCGCTCCCTGTATGATCAGTGTCAGAGCTTGGTCCGCATTGCCGGCAGTAAGTCGGACACTTTTCCAGTGAGGGTTGGACTCCGCCAAAGCGCCGATTCTGTTCATAACTTTTATGGACAGAATTTCTAGGCGCAGTCAAGGCGTTGAGGGGATCCGGTTTGGTGGCTGCACGATTAGGTCTCTTCATCTGGCCAGGAACTTTAGCTCTAACTGGATCGGTTTGCAACAGAGTGTGAAGCGACTGGGATGAGAATCAGCACCTCCAAATCCGAGTTCAAGGTTCTCGTACAGAAAAGGGTGGGGTGCCATCTCCGGGTTGGGGAGGAGACCCTGCCCCAAGTGGAGGAGTTCAAGTACCTTGGAGTCTTGTTCACAAGCGAGGGAAGAGTGGATCGTGAGATCGACAGGCGGATCGGTGCGGCGTCTTCAGTAATGGGGACGCTGTATCGATCCGTTGTGGTGAAGAAGGAGCTGAGCCGGAAGGCAAAGCTCTCAATTTACCGGTCGATCTACGTTCCCATCCTCACCTATGGTCATGAGCTTTGGGTCATGACCGAAAGGATAAAATCACTAGTACAAGTGTCCGAAGCGGTCTGTTTATTTCAAGTGTTAGTTTTCCCTTATTAGCTCTTGTGTTATTTATTTGACCCTATATTTATAAACAGTGTGACCTCGGACTATGTTAAGGTAACGTGTGGAGTTCCCCAGGGTTCGGTCCTTGGCCCTGTACTCTTCAGCATCTACATGCTGCCGCTAGGTGACATCATACGCAAATACGGTGTTAGCTTTCACTGTTATGCTGATGACACCCAACTCTACATGCCCCTAAAGCTGACCAACACGCCGGATTGTAGTCAGCTGGAGGCGTGTCTTAATGAAATTAAACAATGGATGTCCGCTAACTTTTTGCAACTTAATGCCAAAAAAACGGAAATGCTGATTATCGGTCCTGCTAGACACCGACCTCTATTTAATAATACAACTCTAACATTTGACAACCAAACAATTAAACAAGGTGATACGGTAAAGAATCTGGGTATTATCTTCCACCCAACTCTCTCCTTTGAGGCACACATTAAAAGCGTTACTAAAACGGCCTTCTTTCATCTCCGTAATATCGCTAAAATTCGCTCCATTTTGTCCACTAAAGACGCCGAGATCATTATCCATGCGTTTGTTACGTCTCGCCTCGATTACTGTAACGTATTATTTTCGGGTCTCCCCATGTCTAGCATTAAAAGATTACAGTTGGTAAAAAATGCGGCTGCTAGACTTTTGACAAGAACAAGAAAGTTTGATCACATTACGCCTGTACTGTATATACCTTTATATACATATATACATACATATATACCTATACTGTATATACCTTTATATACATATATACATACATATATACCTGTACTGGCTCACCTGCACTGGCTTCCTGTGCACTTAAGATGTGACTTTAAGGTTTTACTACTTACGTATAAAATACTACACCTTCTAGCTCCATCCTATCTTGCCGATTGTATTGTACCATATGTCCCGGCAAGAAATCTGCGTTCAAAAGACTCCGGCTTATTAGTGATTCCTAGAGCCCAAAAAAAGTCTGCGGGCTATAGAGCGTTTTCCGTTCGGGCTCCAGTACTCTGGAATGCCCTCCCGGTAACAGTTCGAGATGCTACCTCAGTAGAAGCATTTAAGTCTCATCTTAAAACTCATCTGTATACTCTAGCCTTTAAATAGACCTCCTTTTTAGACCAGTTGATCTGCCGCTTCTTTTCTTCCTCCTATGTCCCCCCCTCCCTTGTGGAGGGGGTCCGGTCCGATGACCATGGATGAAGTACTGACTGTCCAGAGTCGAGACCCAGGATGGACCGCTCGTCGGGACCCAGGATGGACCGCTCGCCTGTATCGGTTGGGGACATCTCTACGCTGCTGATCCGCTTGAGATGGTTTCCTGTGGACGGGACTCTCACTGCTGTCTTGGAGCCACTATGGATTGAACTTTCACAGTATCATGTTAGACCCGCTCGACATCCATTGCTTTCGGTCCCCTAGAGGGGGGGGGTTGCCCACATCTGAGGTCCTCTCCAAGGTTTCTCATAGTCAGCATTGTCACTGGCGTCCCACTGGATGTGAATTCTCCCTGCCCACTGGGTGTGAGTTTTCCTTGCCCTTTTGTGGGTTCTTCCGAGGATGTTGTAGTCGTAATGATTTGTGCAGTCCTTTGAGACATTTGTGATTTGGGGCTGTATAAATAAACATTGATTGATTGATTGATTGATATTTGTTCCCCCTACCGCACCTTTAGTTGGAGTCTTTGATCTTGTTATACGCAAATATAATGACAATCAAGTCTATTCTATTCTAAATGAGTTTCCTCCGCCTGGGTGGTGGGTCTCTCCCTTAGAGATAGGGTGAGAAGCTCTGTCATCCGGGAGAAACTCAAAGTAAAGCCGCTGCTCCTCCACATCGAGAGGAGCCAGATAAGGTGGTTCAGGCATCTGGTCAGGATGCCACCCGAACGCCTCCCTAGGGAGGTGTTTAGGGCACGTCCGACCGGTAGGAGGCCACGGGGAAGACCCAGGACACGTTGAATAGACTATGTCTCCCGGCTGGCCTGGGAACGCCTTGGGATCCCCCGGGAAGAGCTGGACGAAGTGGCTGGGGAGAGGAAAGTCTGGGGTTCCCTGCTTAGGCTGCTGCCCCCAAGACCCGACCTCAGATAAGCAGAAGAAGATGGATGGAAGGCTGGATGTGTAACACAACTTGATGTTCCTTGAAAACAGCGTCCAGTAGTTGATGTTGTCGCTCCTTCTCCTCTTTTGTTGGACAAAATTCCTCCTTGTACTCTGCTATCGTTTTTTTTTTTTTTTTCTAACATCACAAACATTTCTTCAATGGCAGCAGTTAGTCGCTGATTCAGCAACACTCACATCATTTGTAATGTAGACATGTTCACACAATAAAAACACTTTACACTTACTTTGGATCTCTGCTTTGATGTGTCGATCACTTCCGCCTCTCTTTGTTAGCAGCTAACAAGCTAAGCTAACCAGCAGGCTAGGCTAGCACGTCAAAGTGCACTCAGACTAATGTATCCGCATACAAACAATTAATAAGGACGTTTACTCTGTTAAACGACACACATGTGCACATGTACGTTGTAATTAAGACCTAGAAACCATAATAACCAAAACAACGTATTCTCCGCCAGACGCCATCTTGTTTTGTTCTTCCTCCTGTGTGACGTCATCAAGGGGTTGTCAATGGCGGAACGAATGTGGGCCAAACACGTGTTTCACTGGGACAATAGTGAGTGGTGCACACTTCCTTCAAACACGTGTTTCACTGGGACAATAGTGAGTCGTGCACACTTCCTTCAAACACGTGTTTCACTGGGACAATAGTGAGTGGTGCACACTTCCTTCAAACACGTGTTTCACTGGGACAATAGTGAGTGGTGCACACTTCCTTCAAACACGTGTTTCACTGGGACAATAGTGAGTGGTACACACTTCCTTCAAACACGTGTTTCACTGGGACAATAGTGAGTGGTGCACACTTCCTTCAAACACGTGTTTCACTGGGACAATAGTGAGTGGTGCACACTTCCTTCAAACACGTGTTTCACTGGGATAATAGTGAGTGGTGCACACTTCCTTCAAACACGTGTTTCACTTGGACAATAGTGAGTGGTGCACACTTCCTTCAAACACGTGTTTCACTGGGACAATAGTGAGTGGTGCACACTTCCTTCAAACACGTGTTTCACTGGGACAATAGTGAGTGGTGCACACTTCCTTCAAACACGTGTTTCACTGGGACAATAGTGAGTGGTGCACACTTCCTTCAAACACGTGTTTCACTGGGACAATAGTGAGTGGCGCACACTTCCTTCAAACACGTGTTTCACTGGGACAATAGTGAGTGGTGCACACTTCCTTCAAACACGTGTTTCACTGGGACAATAGTGAGTGGTGCACACTTCCTTCAAACACGTGTTTCACTGGGACAATAGTGAGTGGTGCACACTTCCTTCAAACACGTGTTTCACTGGGACAATAGTGAGTGGTGCACACTTCCTTCAAACACGTGTTTCACTGGGACAATAGTGAGTGGTGCACACTTCCTTCAAACACGTGTTTCACTGGGACAATAGTGAGTGGTGCACACTTCCTTCAAACACGTGTTTCACTGGGACAATAGTGAGTGGTGCACACTTCCTTCAAACACGTGTTTCACTGGGACAATAGTGAGTGGTGCACACTTCCTTCGCCCGGCCACAGAAGACAAAAAAGAGTTGCTGGTGTAACAATAGGAAGAATATATTCCACTCCTCTCTTGTACACGCGGCTTATGAGGTAATATACATGATATATTTTCATATTATTTATCTTATTTACCTCATATGTTGTTCGAAGCTAACGTGCTAGCGTTAGCCCGCTAGCAGGCCTTTGTAGCTAATGCGAGCGTTTTTTTTTGAGGAGTGTATTTTATATGTTCTCTGTGAGAATTATATTGACTTATTTAATACTTTAACTGTTTTTTGTTGTATATTACAGTCACGCTTAACATCATTAAATATTTGTTACTAGAAAGAAACGAACGTCTCGAAATTTAAGTGTGGAATAAGTCACATGGTATAATAATAATAATAATACATTTTATTTGGTATAACGCTTTTCAGTGTACTCAAAGATGCTTTACAGGGTGAAAAAAAATATTATTGTTATTGTGATGACAGTGTAATATAATGTATTATTGCAGTGGTCTGCTTTATATTGGTGTCAACTTTATTAGCAATAAATACAAATGATGTTTGCACGCACTTCTATTCCCTTGATAACATCCATCCATCCATTTTTCTACCGCTTGTCCCTATTTGGTGTTGCGGGGGGGTGTTGGAGCCTATCTCAGCTGCATTGGGTGGACATATCATGGAAATTAAATCAACTGATGTTTGTTATTACGAATACACTATTTGCACAATTGTAAGTGATTAATGCTTATTCAGTCGGACTAAAATAAATATTTAATTAAATAAATGTTAAATATTAAAAATAGCTTTAATATACTGCACACAAAATGAATTTGCATCAATATTTTGTATGTAGTCGAAACATGAGGTACCCAAATATTCTAAATATTTGTTTACATTTATGAATTTGTATATATATATATATATATATATATATATATATATATATATATATATGTGTATATGTATATATTTATATATATACTCACTGGCACTTGTTCCACGTGCTTCACTGCACTTCTGTTTGTTTTCTGTTGGGTTAAAAATGTTGCTTTCGCAGAAGAAAGTTAAAGTAGCAATGATTGTCACACACACACTAGGTGTGGTGAAATGTGTCCTCTGCATTCGACCCATCCCCTTGATCACCCCCTGAGAGGTGAGGGGAGCAGTGGGCAGCAGCGGTGCCGCGCCCGGGAATCATTTATGGTGATTTAACCCCCAATTCCAACCCTTGATGCTGAGTGCCAAGCAGGGAGGTAATGGAGAACAAGGAGAGGATATTGTGTGTAAAAATAAAGCCAACCGACCACAGCTCTGTAGTCCTGGTCACCGTTGACGTGAGGTGGGACTATTTTGGAGGTGCACGTCAAGGTTGGCTGGTAGGTTGGTAGTGGGAGGAGCCAGTTGGCGTCACTTGATGCTGCAGCACAATGACACTTTTATACGTGCAGACTGACTTCATGCAGTCATGACGGTATTAAAATCCCAGCAGGAGGTTTTCTATAAGTTGTTACTTTTTAATCAATAATTAATGTAAATGCAGAAAATAGGATCAATGACACAATTCATAATAATCAATAACTGATGATTATTCCACGTGTAGAAGAACATCACCACAAAGTGGTGTCAGTCCACTTGGAAAATATTATATTTGATAGACTAAAAAATATTTGACACATCTGAGCTGAAGTTTGTTTGTGTTGTCTTGCGGACGTCCAACAGATGAACGCTCGTCAAGAAGAACGTCCCCTTCAGCAGCAGGAGGATCCACAGCCCCCCCACATTAAAGAGGAAGAGGAGGAAGTGTGGATCAGTCAGGAGGGAGAGTGTCCTGTAGGGCAGGAGGAGGCTGATGTCAGCAAGTTTCCACTGACTGTTGTCTCTGTGAAGACTGAAGAGCATGAAGACAAACCACCTGAGTCCTCACAGCTTCATCACAGTCCAAGTAAGCACAACATCCACATATCATCTAATACAATGTTTGTGACACATGTTCATCCGGGGGACACATTTATCACTAAAGATGGAGATATGTTTGCTTTTTAACACCACCATTTAAAAATGAATGCTCATCAATCATCAACAGTGTAATTGCTGGGGTGTAACCATGTGACCTAGAGGCCGTCCTCCTTACCTCACGTGGTCAAATGAAGGCAAACATTCAATATGGCTACTGTTTATTTACCTTTAGCAGCACATATGTCAGCATATTTCAAAGGTTTAGTGGTGAAGATAAGAGCTGTATACCAAGTACCATTTTTTTTTTAGTACTGGTTCCGAAAGGTCTACTGAAAGCCACTACTAGCGACCACGCAGTCTGATAGTTTATATATCAATGATGAAATATTAACATTGCAACACATGCCAATACGGCCGCTTTAGTTTACTAAATTGCAATTTTAAATTTCCAGGGAGTTTCGTCTTAAAAACGTTGTGTAATGATGACGTCTACGCAAGACGTCACGGGTTTATAGGAAGTATGAGCGCTGCACACACACACAGCTAAAAGTCGTCTGCTTTAACGGCATAATTACACAGTATTTTGGAGATCTGTGTTGCTGAATCTTTTGCAATTTGTTCAATTAATATTGCAGAAGTCAAAGTAGAAAGATGGAGTTGGGAAGCTTTACCCTTTAGCCACACAAACACATGGTGATTCCTTGTTTAAAATTCCCGGAGATCAAACTTTCCTATGCATCAGAGCGCGGTCAAGCAAACATGAATCACGACGGAATGTCAACCAGCAGGTTTCGGTGACAAAATTGTGGTTAAAACGTCGCTTCCTTACCGGAGAAAAGCTGAACTTGTGCCGTCCATAAAGCTGCCGTCAACTCCTCTGAGACACTGGCGTCAAGACACCCGTGGAGACACACCTCCGACTATCAGGTACTATTTAACTCACTAAAACACTACCAACACAATAGAAAGATAAGGGATTTCCCAGAATTATCTTAGTAAATATGTCTAAAAACATCAAAATCCGTCCCAATGCAATTGCGTTTTTTTTTTTTTCTAGTCCGTCGCTATCAATATCCTCAAACACGAATCTTTCATCCGCGCTCAAATTAATGGGGAAATTGTCGTTTTCTCGGTCCGAATAGCACTTTTTGTTGGAGGCTCCCATTAAAAACAATGTGAATATGTGAGGAGCCATCACACGGGTGACGTCATCTTCTACAACTTCCTGTAAAGGCAGGGCTTTTCTGTTAGCGACCAAAAGTTGCGAACTTTATCGTGGATGTTCTCTACTAAATCCTTTCAGCAAAAATATGGCAATATCGTGAATGATCAAGTATGACACATAGAATGGACCTGCTATCCCCGTTTAAATAAAATCTCATTTCTGTACGCCTTTAAATCTAATCGTTTGAATTTAGAGGACAACTGCACTTTTTGGGGGAATTTTTTCTATCCTTCACAATCATTATGAAAGACATGACAATTGATATATATATTTTTAAATCACATTGTAACTCATAAATGTAAATAAAAGTCCACTTGCAATGGAGCCAATGAGAGGTCCTCTATAACCATCCAAAAAGCACCAACAATACTCCATTTGCATTTTGTGGCTTGAATACCAACCAAGTATTAGTGATGTTGTTATTATAAGTGGCCTCTCACCTGGGTAGTAGAAGGATGAGGACGTACTCTGACAAGTTGATTCCCTTTGACAGCCAATTTAGGCCCGAAAAGAGGCTTGGCTTCACTCCCCATACCGTGCGACGATTATGAGTCTGTCCTCATCCAAACGAGAATATAACAAGATTCTATCAGTCTGCGTCATAGTGACAGCAGACATTGTACAGTAAGTGATGTTGTATTATGTTTGTTGGCTCTCAGGAAGTCTGCAGTGTGTAATATTCAGTGATGTTGAAAAAAAAGCACATGTAGTGATGCTTTTTTGAAAGTGATGCGCTAATAAGCAAAAATACATAAATATTCCATCTTTTTAAAAAAGTACCTATTACTAAATGACATATATACCTACTGCATGTACATAAAACCTTAATGGAAGTGTTTGGATGCTTTTTAAGTTATTTTTAGGCAGAATAGTGCGACTCTAGTAGCCTCTATTGTAAACAGATTTTGATCGCATTTATTACTATTTAGAATGCATAAAAAAGAAAAATATGTGTTCTTGATAGGCAAAATAAATTACAAAAGTGCGGTTTCCTTTTAAATGAAGTGAAGTATATTTATTTAGCGCATTACTCTAGTGACTCAGAGCGCTTTACATAGTGAAACCCATGATCTAAGTTACATTTAAACCAGTGTGGGAGCAGGTGGGTAAAGTACCTTGCTCAAGGACACAACGGCAGTGAGTAGAATCGAACTTGAAACTGTCGAGTTGCCTTAGAATGTATTAAATTCAATCAAAATCTCGTAAAAATCATAAACACATCCTAGAAATGTCTCAATAATTCCATGAAGAATATTTTTATTTAGGAACTTTGTAATGTGATGTGTTTCTATCTACACTTCTGTTAAAATGTAATAATCACTTAGTCTTCTCTTTTGTTCAAATGTAATAATCACTGTTTTTGTTGTTTGATACTTTAGTTTTGGCTGATACTACAAATGTTGGTATCGATCCAGTACCAAATAGTTTCAGGGGCAGTATGGGTCATACCAATGCGGATTCTGGTATTTAAAGTCATCAGGATAATTGAATGATTACATTTTTGTTGGCAATCATAATCAGACAAAAACACAGGATGCTGGTGTTAGAATATCAATTGAATATTTAAATATGGCTCTGAATTAAATCATTAGGTTTATGCCCTTAAAGTCTTCCTTTTTACTGAGTTTGTAAACAATAACAAACTCAACAAAATATATATATATATATATATATATATATATATATATATATGTGTATATATATATATATATATATATATATATATATATATATATATATATATATATATATAATACAAAATATCGATCAAACTTCTGTAATTACCCTATATTGGTATTATGCTTGGTAATGTTATCGTGAATTTTTGTATGGATCAGTCCACATCTGTTTAAATTTAAGAGCTTTAGCAGGGTTTCTGTGCGTCATTAAAAAGCATTAAAAATCATTGAACGGACTTTGCCTAAATAAAGGCCTTAAATGGTGTTAAAAAGCATTAAAAACGAATTCCAGAGGCATTAAAATATTCACACAATCGTAGGCCGGGACCGATATAAATGAAAATAAACCTAATAACTTAATTATTGCCGTCATCAATATATTGCTATATCCAAGTGTTTCCTTCTTGGTCTGTGGATTTTAAACTGGACTAAGAGGTCTCACTTTGTTTATCCCACAGTAGACTTACATGAACAAAGTGGGCCTCTTGTCAGTCATTCACAATCTTTGTTTCGACTACTTGCAATTCTCCTCCACATGATTTCCTGTGTGCAGTTGTGTTAGCGACACTCACTTTCATGTTGGAGATGGAAATAGTCATTTTAATACAACGCTGTAGTACAGACCTCCGTATAGCTGCCCAGGATATGCCTGTTTTATGATTCTTTAATTTTGGGCCTTTTAGAATCAGAATGTTTTCATCCCTTTGTGTCAATTAAGTGAAATTAGGTCTGACAACCTTTTGACAAGTTGACTTCATGTCCATTAGGACTTTTCAAAGTGTAAAATACCATCCGCCTTAAACAGAATGTTATACTTTGAAAGTAAACTGGATCATTTATTTTGTGTTCATACATGACTTCCTGTCCCACACGAGCAGATTTTAGCTCAATTGAACCACTTTGTTGTGTCGACCACTAAATATAGAAGCCAGGTGGTGGAAACTGACACATTGACTTGAAAACAAAAAACGGAACAAGTTTGTCGCTATGGGGGCGCCGTTCCACATCCAATGGAAATCCCCGGTTTCACATACAAACGTTGCTTGGCGAGATCAATGACGAAACATTACTTCAGGTTCAAGGCATGAAGCAAAAGGAAATACACTTTCAACCCACAGTACTCGCAGTGAGCAAACTCGACCACAAGATGGCATCATAGCTGAGACAACAATACAGAATACAGATTTACACTGTAAACAACCTCATCTTTTCTCCAAGTTTATACATCAGTAACTGACATTAACATCACAGGGGGCGCTGGAGCCTATCCCAGCTGCACTCAGGGAGATTGGTATATATGGCAATATAGATTTTAGGCCATATTGCCCACCCCTCGTAAAAAGTGGTCTTCTATTCCTGTGAATAATGTTGTAAAGAGCAATGTGTTTGTTTTCAGGCCAATTAATATAATCACTTGTTATTTTAAGTACATGTAAACTTACTGAATGCCTCATGTGACTGAGCAAATCTGGACATTTCTCAAGCATGTTTGTCATTGTGTGTCCTGCAGACGTCTGTGGAGAACAACGTCTGCCTGAAAAAAGGAGAGTAGCTTCAGGATGGTGAAGGAGGATCCTTCAAAGAGGAAGACCAGGCGCCACGGACCCTCTGGCGTCTCCTTTTCCTCTTTGACACAGACCCTTCCCTGTAAAAAGGAAGAGGAAGACTCACTGACGCCCCACATTAAAGAGGAAGAGGAGGAACACAGCATCACTCAAGAGGGAGATCATCTTGAAGGACTGGAGGAGTTCCCAGTGACTGGTGTCCCTGTGAAGAGTGAAGATGATGAGGTGAAAGGTGAAAGTGAGGAGAGGGGAGGGGGGGAGCCTCCAAGCAGCAGCTCAACACAACACATGACAACAGAAGCTGATGGAGACCACTGTGGAGGATCACAAGCAGACAAGCTCTTAGCTCCACTATCAGATAGTGAGGACACAACGTCACACTCTCCTGACACTGATGATGAAGACTCTAAAGATGATAAGACATGTCACACTGACAACACTCACTTCACATCTTCTCACTCTCACAAAACTTTTAAATACCATTGTAGTCTGAAAAGACACATGAGAACACACACTGGAGAAAAACCTTTTACTTGTTCAATCCGTAGTAAAGGTTTTGTAAAAAGTAGCTATTTGAAAGTACACATGAGAACACACACTGGCGAAAAACCTTTTTCCTGTTCAATCTGCAGTAAAGGTTTTGTACAAAGTAACAGTTTGAAAGTACACACATGAGAACACACACTGGTGAAAAATCACATTCTTGTTCAATCTGCAACAGAAGCTTTTGTGACCGATCAAACCTTTTAGCACACATGAGAAGACACCCAGGAGAGAAAGTGTTGAGTTGCAGTGTGTGTGGTGAAAGATTGTCTTCTAAGTAGCAGTGTAAGAAACACAAGTGTGCTGGTGAGAACAGCAGCAGCAAATGAAACTGCAGGATTTGAAATAAACTGTCCAGACTTTCATTTTGACTTTCTAACAACTTTATGATTCATTTGTTGGGTCTCTATAATCTATTTTATTCATTATCGTTATTACTCTGTATTATGATGGTTGTGTTGTGATTGTTTTATATGTATGTCCCCAGACCTTTATGCAGTATACAAGTGAGAGAAAATAGCAGATTTTTTTTTTTTGTTTTTGTGAAAGGATTTTGTTTTTACAAACTTACATTTCTGGATACATCAAATAAATCCAGTATTGTGTTCTAAACATTTTTTTATGTATTTTTTTCTTTTTTCAACATCCCCAAAACAACATCAATATCAGTCAAAGTTTGGAGTGTCGGACAAAAGCCAATATTGTACATCATCCCACAGAGATTTACTTTGCATACATTCTTAAAATAAACTGTTTATTGTGTTTCTCAGTCACAGATCGAACAAGTGTTGTATCCAATTGCAAAATAACATCTATAATATAATTTTAAGTGCTCAATTCCATGCTTTTTTTAAATTTAGATTAACTCTTTTATCTCAGAAAGAATGGAAACTTTTAAGTATTTTTTTGTTTCAGAGAAAATAAGAAGAAGAAGAAATAGAAAACAATTAAAAAAGATGCAGTAACTAGAATATTTCAAATAAAAGCCTATTTAAATTTTGTAATATTTCTTATTTGCAGGTCATACTTAATTAAATCTTGAAATATTAAAATAGTTTTATCAGTCAATAAGTGCATCAGTGACCAAATGCCTTTTTCAAACCATTGCTGTTCAAAGATGGATTTGTTTCTCATTTTAATATAAGAACAATTCCATAGTGGAGTATTGTGTGTGATGAAGTTGTGTTTGTAAATTAGTTTCCAGTACAACAACACTTGCTGGTAGGGATGGGTACTGTTCACTTCTAATTCCATGTTTTATGTGTTATATATGTCAATATATTGTGTGTTTGTATTTTGCCAACATGGTAGAATCACATGATAGGCAGGTTGTATCATGTTTTTCTGTCACCTTGAGGAAATGGCATAAAGAGGAAGATGACAATATAATGTCACTTGGACAATGATGTACAGAACAGAGGAGATTTAGTTCATTTTTATTTTTGGTTTCAGGCAATTATTTTGTATTATTATTTTTTCACAAAACCTCTCCATTATCCAGCTATGGATTTCTGGTAGCTGCTTAAAAGGAGATGGAAGGGGATAGTGAGCTGATGTATGAGGAAGGTATGGACATGGATAGGACTAGAGGGGAGAGAAGGTCATGAAGGTAAGTCGAGTGCTAAAAGAGTAGAAAAGAGGAAAAAGATTATAGTGGTGTCAGGTTCAAACACTGATGCGTCTATTAAACAGACGAGAAGGAAGAAATCATGCACAGACAGAGTTACATTTTGCTCAATTGAGGAGAGATGTGGGGGCTTCACGGTGGCAGAGGGGTTAGTGCGTCTGCCTCACAATACGAAGGTCCTGCAGTCCTGGGTTCAAATCCAGGCTCGGGATCTTTCTGTGTGGAGTTTGCATGTTCTCCCCGTGACTGCGTGGGTTCCCTCCGGGTACTCCGGCTTCCTCCCACTTCCAAAGACATGCACCTGGGGATAGGTTGATTGGCAACACTAAATGGTCCCTAGTGTGTGAATGTGAGTGTGAATGTTGTCTGTCTATCTGTGTTGGCCCTGTGATGAGGTGGCGACTTGTCCAGGGTGTACCCTGCCTTCCGCCCGATTGTAGCTGAGATAGGCGCCAGCGCCCCCCGTGACCCCAAAAGGGAATAAGCGGTAGAAAATGGATGGATGGAGGAGAGATGTGTTTTGGGCTGTACTCTAGTTACAGATCCAAACTACGTTCTAAAAGTCCAGCCCACGTGCTGCCTCTATTTATTTGGGAGGTCCCTGGTTACATCACCGAGGCTGTCGCTGAGGGAAGGGGGTCATCTTCACAGCTCCAGCTAGACACAATATATAATTATACATAAATGCAAATGTGCTGACACTCGTGATATCACCTTGTCTCTGTTCTGTCTACGTCACGGTACTCGATGTTCGGTCTTGGCAGTCAGCAGGCCGGTTCTGGAAACAAACACTAATAAGAGACTTGCTTGCAATCTTGTGGATTGCCAGCTTTGCACAGACAAAGAAAAAATAATTTCAGCACACTTGATAATAACCATAGCAACAGCCTTTAAGCATAAGAGTTGTGTGATAATATACCGTAGTTCCTTGAATAGGCGCCGGGGCGCTAATTAATTTAAAACCTCTTCTCACTCCTGCGCTTAATCAAGGCATGTGGTAAAAGTAAGCAGGAGCTAATCATTTTAAAACCTCTTCTCACCCGTGCGCTTACCAGTGGCATGCAGTAAAAATCTGACTGTGATTAAAAAATAAATAAATAAAAATGTATTCTGTGGCCGCGGCCCGGTGGTTGGGGACCACTGCTCTACAAGGTTTCTCATTGTCATCCCATTGGGTTGAGTTTTTTCTTGCCCTGATGTGGGATCTGAGCCCAGGATGTCATTGTGGCTTGTGCAGCCCTTTGAGACACTTGTGATTTAAGGCTATAGAAGTCAACTTTGATTGATTAATTGCTTGATAATAATGTGACTCAAAAATCAGAATTAGTATTGTTTGATCCTAACCTTCGATAGCTCAGTTGGTAGAGCGGAGGACTGTAGTTGCTCATGCTGAAATCCTTAGGTCGCTGGTTCAAATCCGACTCGACGGATTACCCGATACGCTTCTTTTTTTTAAATTAAATCAAGTTAAACAACACAAGATACACTTACAATTAGTGCACCAACCCAAAAACTGTCCCTCACTCATTCATACATTACATTTCTGTGTGACGTGGTTCAAATAAGAATCCAAATAATGTCTTACATCCTGAGGATGTAAACTGTGTGTTGTTTTGGCGTAAGATATTTACGAAACACAACCTGTCCTACAGTAAGATGTTTCTTTCTGTAGGGATAGTGATGCAATGGATTATGTGTCTCACTACGGACTAGAAGATTCTAGGTTCAACTCCTGGCCAGCGTGCTGTTGTTTGTTAACTGAACTGAAACAATATTCTGTGCGATTTTTGGGGGGAGTTTACTTTGCTTTGGCTTTTCTAAATCTACAAACTGAAAAATGTGTTTTTTTTCTCTTTATTATTGTGAATGTATAACTGGTAGTTGTATCTGTTCTTATACTCGGGGCATTCAATCAGAATAAAGTGGGTGAGGAAAAAAGTGAGCACAACAATATAAATGTGACTATTTTACATCTTAGCAGTTGTTCTTTACACCACAATGGAGTAAAACCTAAATATTTCCCCAGAACATCAAGTATTAGCACACTGATTGAGATTCTCTTCCATGATGTCGTTCAAACAGAATGTGGCTTGAGCAGATGGTTTAACATTAGACATCAGGAGAGCAAACACATTATCAATCAAGATGAGTAGGAACAGCCGTGATGGTATAGTGGTTAGTACTCTGTGTTGTGGTCACAGCAACCCTGGTTCAATTCCGGGTCATGACGCTTAAACTGCTTTTCTTTTCAGCATTTTTCATCTATACTTGAAGACTTATTTATTAGCCTGCTAAGAACTTTTGAAAATTTCTGAAAAATCTGCCAAATGTTTGCAGTAATCATAACATTCTCGGTAGTAAAACATTCTTCAGAAGCATTTTGGTACATTTTTTAGAGGCCCTGAAATGCTCAGTCATGGAGCGTAAGACATTCTTTTTGAGCTTCCGGGATTCAAGTACCTGTTCTGCTGACCAATACTAGACTTTGAGACCCCTTGGAAAGACCTCCTTCCACCCCTCAAAAGTCACCAATAGGGCAGACCTTGGTTACATTTGAATATGTAAACCCAAAGCACTCGTATAGATGAAATAGCTCAGTTGGGAGAGAGTCAGACTGAAGATCTGAAGGTCCCTGGATCGATCCTGAGTTTCAGCGTAAATATGTGTGCTTCTAAAATGGTAGCTATTGTTAATAAGCCTTCTGTGGCTCTTACAATACTGAAATGGTCTCCCTGGCCTGCCAGCCTTGCTGGTGGAGTCCTAGTATCAGTTGTTACAAACATTTCCTCCATTTGTAATTTGGACAAGCGTTACGTGGTTTAACGGTCTTTAACTGAGCCTTCCATCGGGCTGTTTCAAACACAAATTTCTTTCCTTAGGGGTTTGTCTTGGACTGTATAACTTGAAAGTGAGAGTAATAAAGCTGAGCTCAGTGTGAGGTGAAGGTGCATCTAACACACCTACAGCAAAATATTAACCACAACTTTTTCATACAGATACACTGTCTAACAATTTGTGTTTTAGGTATTGCGGTTAAACCTTCAGATGATCACATTAACGCTCTCCCACCTGAACTAAAGTGGATGTGAGGGATGTTTTTGAATTTCAGTTTTTCAAATTAAATAGAGAAAAAACAATAATTTTTGAAAACTATTTAAATTAAAAATAGATTCGAAGGACTGCTGCAGGGGGGCAAAGGGACATTTTTTGAGAAATGTATGGAGGTCAGCATCAGCCACTTGAACAGGGACTTGAACCCTGGACCCTCAGATTAAAAGTCTGATGCTCTGCCGACTGAGCTACCCAGGACCTTGTCAACACTGATTTGTCCAATATCTGAGATAACATCCATATTGGCAATCTCAGGTGAAAGTGAATTAGTCAGCATGTTCAGTGACAAGCTGGGAACTGTCAAAGTTCAAGCTCCCCAAGTGCTTGAACCCAAAGCTCATTTTTGACAGATAGGCCAGTTTTACATCCTCATCAACAAAAAAGGTTTTGACCAAAAAAGAAGCTCCTCTCCCGAAGTTGCCAACTCTGAGCTGGATGCTCCCCAAAATATTGCCAGAAGCATTTTGTTTTAATTTTTAGTGGAGGTTAGCTGCAACAGGTAGAGCTGGTGAAGGCCCAGGCTGCAACAAATAGAAGGTCACTAGATTTTAAAGTCCAACATAAGCAGTCAGTAAAGCCCTGTTTTGGTAGTAAGCCTCATGTAAACTGTGTGTTCCTTTGGCCTAAGATGTTTACAATATACAACCTGTGTTAGAGTAAAACATTTCTTCACATAGGGCTAGTGGTGCAATGGATAACGTGTCTGACTACGGATTAGAAGATTCATGGTTCAACTCCTGGCTAGCTCATTGGTTTTTGTTAATTGAACTGAAACAAAATTCAGTGCTGTTTCTTTGAGAGTGTTTTTCTCCATTTAAAATAAATATCTACTAACTGGAACATTTTGTCTTGTTATCATTGTGAATAGATAACGGGAAGTTGTATCTGTTGGTATACTCGGGACATTCAATCAGAATAAAGTGGGTGAGGAAAAAGGTGAAACAATACAAATCTTACCTGAGCACGCCTTCCTCTTGTTAGAGTAAAACATGTTGGGGCTTGGTCACTAGCATTCAAACTAGATGTGACTATTCTGTCTATGAACATGAACAGGGAAGCAAACACATTATCATTCAGGATGGTTTGTTACAGCCGTGATGGTATAGTGGTTAGTACTCTGTGTTGTGGCTGTAGTAACCCTGGTTTGACTCCGGCTCATGGCACCATACCCTTCCTGTTTTTTTTGGATGTGTGGAGAGACGGAGCAGAGGAGCCAACAGCAGGGTCGGACAAATGTCGGTCCTACCCGCAATGGCGGCCAGGAGGCGGGGCGTGCGGCGGAGAGAGGAGGCGGGACGCACTCAGAGCGACGCCCCCAGCCAGCCAAGTCAGGTGCGTTCACCACACACCTGCGCTCAATCTGCTCATCTATTGTTGCAGCACAAAAGAGGGGAAGGAGGAACGAGCGAGGAGTAGGCGAGGACACCACGGCAAACAGAAAACGAGCACGACGATCAAGGACGAGAGAGTGAGATGACGACCCCCGCAACGGACGCAAACGCCGGATGCCGAAAGGCGTGCGGCGGCGGCAAGCAGGAAGAGCCCGCGCGCTGAAAAGTGACGCGATCGGATGGCCAGAAGAAGACTGCTTTATTGAAATAATAAACAGTCAAACCTGCTATGATGCGTCTTGTGTCCAGTGTCACGGCAACCCACACGGTGACGGTGGCAGGATCACTTTTGAAAAAAGAGGTATTGAACAAGATGTGAAACCAACCAGGTACTCTGGCGAAATTAAAAATATCTATTTGATGTCATTACAGTATTGTCCTTGATGCATCATTTAATATGACTGATGTGTGCTTTGTGCTGTTACTTTATCACTTGGTAATACTGCATTATAAACTCATGGATCATATCAGTACAATGTTTAACTTCATTACTTAATCCATCCATCCATCTTCTTCAGCTTATCCGAGGTCAGCTCGCGGGGGCAGCAGCCTAAGCAGGGAAGCCCAGACTTCCCTCTCCCCAGTCACTTTGTCCAGCTCTTCCCGGGGAAACCCAAGGTGTTCCCAGGCCAGCCGGGAGACATAATCTTCCCAACGTGTCCTGGGTCTTCCCCGTGGCCTCCTACCGGTTGGACGTGCCCTAAATCCTGACCAGATGCCCGAACCACCTCATCTGGCTCCTCTCCATGTGGACGAGCAGCGGCTTTACTTTGAGGTCCCCCCGGATGACAGAGCTTCTCACCCTATCTCTAAGGGAGAGACCCACCACCCAGGCGGAGGAAACTCTTTTGTGCCGCTTGTACCCGTGATCTTGTCCTTTCGGTCATAACCCAAAGCTCATCACCATAGGTGAGGATGGGAATGTAGATCGACCGGTAAATTGAGAGGTTTACCTTTCGGCTCAGCTCCTTCTTCATCGATACAGCGTCCACATTACGATCCGCCTGTCGATCTCACCATCCACTCTTCCCTCACCCGGGAACAAGACTCCGAGGTACTTGAACTCCTCCACTTGGGGCAGGGTCTCCTCCCCAACCCGCAGATGGCACTCCACCCTTTTCCGGGCAAGAACCATGGACTCACACTTGGAGGTGCTGAGTCTCATCCCAGTCGCTTCACATTCGGCTGCGAACCGATCCAGTGAGAGCTGAAGATCCTGGCCAGATGAAGCCATCAGGACCACATCATCTGCAAAAAGCAGGAACCTAATCCTGCAGTCACCAAACCCGATCCCCTTAACGCCTTGACTGCGCCTCGAAATTCTGTCCATAAAAGTTATGGACTTGAATCCTGGAAGTCAGAATGAAAGTCTGATGTTCTTATAACAGAGCACTTCAGGGTTTCTTCACAACACGTAAAAATAAATAAAAATGAAGCAAGATGCTTCTGGCAACATTTTACTTGCATATTTGACCCCGTTCTTGGAAATACTGGTAGATTTGATTGACATGTGTTGCTTTCTTGACACAGAGCCAGTTCAAAGCAATGTTCTCAAATGTTTAGCAGGGTTAAGGTCCAGTCTCTGGAACGGACATTCCAGAAACCTGCCTGAAACCCTTTGAAAACAGTTTTTATGTGTGTTTAATATTGTTGTCTTGTTGGAAAAGCTGCTTGTGTACAAAGATCAGCCTTTTCACTCTTGATTGGAGGTGAGGCAAAGTCTCATCTGACCTGTAAACTTTTCTCCCAAAACTGCTTTGGGTTCGAGCACTTGGCGGGCTTGAGGTTTGACAGTTTCCACTCTGTCACTAAACATCCATCCATCCATTTTCTACTGTTTATCCCTTAAAACCGGACAATTCAAGGCATGAGCTGACTACAGCAGTGATGAACAAACAATATGAAAGTAGGTTTGAGGTTCTAGGTCACATGACTAAAGCTACTGACAATTGAAATGTTCTTAGTGAGCTAATGACAAGTACTTTATTGACGGTCCCTTAAAGTAAAGCACTTGTCAGCAGGGACTGACAGACGTGGCATGAGTTTTCAAACAGTCAGCCTGGCTGGATGTTGAATGTCTGTTGAATATCCAACTTGGAACTCATTTGACCTCTGTTTGGCATTTGGAGGTCACTCCAGCAGCACTGAGAGCAGTCTGAGTCAAACTACCTTGAGATAAATGTTGCAATTGTCAATGCCAACAAAGAAATGGACTCAAAAAAACGCTATAAAAGTTATGGTAGCTTGATGCTAATATACATTGGCTTTGCTATTGACATGCTACTGATTAGCATTAGCAATTTCTCATGATGTTAACACCCACCAAATGAGTTAATTAAAACTATAACTAAGATAAATGTTAGAATCAGACAGCTGGTGCATAATAAATTCAATATTTACAGTATTAACACTTTTTTGGGCGCAACAAAACACATTATGAATTTACACTACAGCCATCTAGCGTACTGGACTTGCAAATGTAAATAAAGCTACATGTAAATGATGATATGAAAACAAAAAAACAAAAAACAAAGGGTAACGAAAGGACCGCAGTTATCAATAATAATCTTATTTTTAAACGTTGCAATATAAATTTATCGCAAACAATCAAAATTATTAACACACACAAAAGTACCAAAAAGTCGTACTGTTGAGGACTGGTATTGATTTGGAGGTAGTGGAATTTGTTCCGAATCGGTTGAAAAGTGAACAGTACCCATCCCTACCAGCAAGTGTTGTTGTACTGGAAACTAATTTACAAACACAACTTCATCACACACAATACTCCACTATGGAATTGTTCTTATATTAAAATGAGAAACAAATCCATCTTTGAACAGCAATGGTTTGAAAAAGGCATTTGGTCACTGATGCACTTATTGACTGATAAAAATAGTTTATTATTTGAAGATTTCATTAAGTACGACCTGGAACAAGAAAAAAACTCATAACTTAACATTTTCCATTCTTTCTAAGGCAAAATAAATAATTCAAGAAAAAAACGACGGAATTGACCACTTAAAGTAATATTTTGGATGTTGTTTTGCAATTGAAGACAACACTTGTTCGATCTGTGATAGGGAAACACAATAAACTGTTTTTTTTAAGAATGTATGCAAAGTAAATCTCTGTGGGATGATGTACAATATTGGCTTTTGTCTGACACTCCAAACTTTGACTGATATTGATGTTGTTTTGGGGATGTTAAAAAAGAAAATAAAAAACATTAAAACAAATGTTTAAAACACAATATATATAATACACAAATGTAAGTTTGTAAAAACAAAACCATCCTTTCACAAAAAAAAAAAAAATGCCATTTTCTCTCACTTTTATACTGCATAAAGGTCTGGGGACATACATATAAAACAATCACAACACAATCATCATATTACAAAAGAGAGTAGTAAAGATGATTAATAAAAATGGATTATAGAGACCCAACAAATGATTCATAAAGTCACACATTTTAAAATTGTATAAAAGACAACTGTTTAAATGATGTATAAAGTAAATAATAATATGCTTCCTGAAGTGGTCCAGAAGATGTTTCAGATGTGAACCAGTACATATGTATATCATATAAAGGTGATAATCTATGGGGTTATTAACAATTACTAATACAACATTTCATATAATTAAGTCTAAAATTGTATGATGAATATACAGGATATATATATATATATATATATATATATATATGTGTGTGTGTGTGTGTGTGTGTGTGTATACATACACACAAAATGTTTATTGCATGTAAAATGTGTATTGTACTGTTTACTCAGCTTTTTACTCAAATTGTTCTGTCCATTTTTTAATAAAAGTACACAATGTTGCATATTAATGTATGTGCTTGACTGAAGAAAGGATTAATATAAAATATCTAATCTATAAATGTGGAAGCATTTTAAAAAGATTGTTAGACAAACAACAATGTCACACATGTTATATGTGCTGATGTTGTTAGAAAGTCAAAATGAAAGTCTGGACAGTTTATTTCAAATCCTGCAGTTTCATTTGCTGCTGCTGTTCTCACCAGCACACTTGTGTTTCTTACACTGGTACTTAGAAGACAATCTTTCACCACACACACTGCAACTCAACACTTTCTCTCCTGGGTGTCTTCTCATGTGTGCTACAAGGGTTGATTGTCAACAAAAGCTTCTGTTGCAGACTGAACAGGAATGTCATTTTTCACCAGTGTGTGTTCTCTTGTGTACTTTCAAACACCAGTTTTCTGTAAAACCTTTATCACAGATTGAACAGGAAAAAGGTTTTTCACCAGTGTGTGTTCTGTCGTGCAGTTTTAAATGATGACTTTGTGTAAAACCTTTACCACAGACTGAACAGGAAAACGGTTTTTCACCAGTGTGTGTTCTCATGTGCACTTTTAACCATCGACTTTCTGTAAAATCTTTACCACAGATTGAACAGACAAAAGGTTTTTCACCAGTGTGTGTTCTCATGTGTGCTTTTAAAAGGGGACTTTGTACAAAATCTTTACCACATTCTGAGCAAGAAAAAGGTTTTTCACCAGTGTGTGTTCTCATGTGTCTTTTCAAATTTTGACTTTCTGTAAAACCTTTACCACAGGTTGAGCAGGTAAAAGGTTTTTCACCAGTGTGTGTTCTCATGTGTCTTTTCAAATTTTGACTTTCTGTAAAACCTTTACCACAGGTTGAACAGGAAAAAGGTTTTTTACCAGTGTGTGTTCTCATGTGTACTTTCAAATTGTGACTTTCTACAAAACCTTTGACACAGGTTAAACAGACAAAATGTTTTTTACCACTGTGTATTCTCATGTGCACTTTCAAACTCCAACTTTGTGTAAAACCATTACCACATATTGAACGGATAAAAGGTTTTTCTCCAGTGTGTCTGCTCATGTGTGTTTTCAGACGACATGTGTGTTTTCAGACGACAACCTCTATAAATGGGTTGTACTTGTATCGCGCTTTTCTACTTTCAAGGTACTCTTTGACACTACTTCCACATTTACCCATTCACACACTGATGGAGGGAGCTGCCATGCAAGGTGCTAACCAGCACCCATCAGGAGCAAGGGTGAAGTGTCTTGCTCAGGACACAATGGACGTGACGAGGTTAGTACTAGGTGGGGATTGAACCAGGGACCCTCGAGTTGCGCACGGCCACTCTCCCACTGCGCCACGCCGTCCCTATTATTACATCATTCCCAGTACTATGTTCTCAAATAAAGTAACCAGATATTAACAGTAAATAAACAAGTACATTAATAATAATTGTTTCGACAAAATAATACAATTAGAAATGACACAATATGTTACTGCATATGTCAGCTGCCAAATTAAGAGCTTTTGTAAACAGTTTTGAAATTCTTCTGTCATCAATCATATACCAAATGATGTATCGTGACATATATTGTTATTAGGATATAGATTTGAGGTCATATCACTCATACCAAACATTGGTTTGCCGAGTCATTTTGTTTGGCCCACCAAATATATTTATTTTTTTATAATCTTCAGATGTGTGTGTATTAAGGGTGTAACGGTACGTGTATTTGTATTGAACCGTTTCGGTACGGGGGTTTGGGTTCGGTTCGGTGGTGTATCGAACAAGTTTCCACACGGACATATTAAGTAGTGCACCACACGTTGTGTCAACAATGCACACTGAGGCACAACACACAGCATGCTAGCAATGACCGGGCTACTACAAAGAGTAAAAGCCAGAGCTGGAAGACCCTCCTGCATCGTTAAGATCTCCCGTTTGGGAACACTTCGGCTTTGCAGTGCGATACAACAATGGATAACATCGCTTCAACGAAGAGAAAGACGAACAAACACAGCTCCCACTGCATTCAAGCAGCTTCTACTCGGCAACTCAGGCAGGGCTAAAGCAATAACAAATGCTGTTGGTGTTTTTACAGCAGCAGATTTAAGACCATATTGCATTAAAAACTAGATTTTGACCCACTTCTATGGTGGAAATACAATGAGCCCATATATCCTCTTACTGCCAAGTTAGCCAGACACTACCTCACCATACCTGCTACCTCCGTGCCCAGCGAAAGGGTATTTTTCACAGCTGGGGACAGTGTAACTGCAAGCAGGTCTGCTCTTTCTGCAGACAAGGTGGTTAAACTAATTTTTCTGGCAGAAAACATGAAAATTGAGTGAAAGTCATCAGGGTTATAGGGTGGGGAGGGGGAAGAAAAGTTAATCTGAGGCTGAGTTGACTTGAAACTGTTTAATGTTGCACTTTTTGTATGTAGAAGGAAAGTTTTGTCATTTTATTTAATCCGAGCTACAACTTGAAGCAGTTTTATGTTGCACTTTATACGTTAAAATGTTGCATTTTATAAGTAGAAAGGTTTTGTTAAGAAACCAATTCAGAGCCTTATCTTATTTTGTTTTTAATTATATATATATATATATATATATATATATATATATATATATGTATATATATATATATATATATATATATATATATATATGTATATATATATATATATATATATATATATATATATATATATATATATATATATATGTCCAGAGTCGGGACCTGGGGTGGACCGCTCGCCTGTGCAACGGTTGGGGACATCTCTGCGTTGCTGACCTGTCTGCGCTCGGGATGGTCTCCAGCTGGCCCCACTATGGACTGGACTCTCACTATTATGTTAGAAACTGGCTGGCCTGGGAACGCCTCGGGATCCCCTAGAAAGAGCTGTATGACGTGGCTGGGGAAAGGAAAGGCTGGGCTTCCCTACTTAGGCTGCTGGCCCCGCGACCCGACCTCAGATAAGCAGAAGAAGATAGATGATTGGATGTGTAACACAACTTGATGTTTCTTGAAAACACTGTCCAGTAGTTGATGTTGTCGCTCCTTCTCCTCTTTTGTTGGACAAAGTTCCTCCTCTTATTATGTTATCGTTTTTTTTTTTTTTTTTCTAAAATCACAAATATTTCTTCAACGGCAGCAGTTAGTCGCTGATTCAGCAACACTCACATCATTTGTAATGTAGACATGTTCACACAATAAAAACACTTTACACTTACATTGGATCTCTGCTTTGATGTGTCGATCACTTCCGCCTCTCTTTGTTAGCAGCTAACAAGCTAAGCTAACCAGCAGGCTAGGCTAGCACGTCAAAGTGCACTCAGACTAATGTATCCGCATACAAACAATTAATAAGGACGTTTACTCTGTTAAACGACACACATGTGCACATGTACGTTGTAATTAAAACCTGTAACCATAATAACCAAAACAACGTATTCTCCGCCAGACGCTATCTTGTTTTGTTCTACCTCCTGTGTGACGTCATTGAGGTGTTCTCAACCGCGGAACAAATGTTGGCCAAATACGTGTTTCACTGGGACAATAGTGAGTGGTGCACACTTCCTTCAAACACGTGTTTCACTGGGACAATAGTGAGTGGTGCACACTTCCTTCAAACACGTGTTTCACTGGGACAATAGTGAGTGGTGCACACTTCCTTCAAACACGTGTTTCACTGGGACACTAGTGAGTGGTACACACTTCCTTCAAACACGTGTTTCACTGGGACAATAGTGAGTGGTGCACACTTCCTTCAAACACGTGTTTCACTGGGACACTAGTGAGTGGTACACACTTCCTTCAAACACGTGTTTCACTGGGACAATAGTGAGTGTTGCACACTTCCTTCAAACACGTGTTTCACTGGGACAATAGTGAGTGGTGCACACTTTCTTCAAACACGTGTTTCACTGGGACACTAGTGAGTGGTGCACACTTCCTTCAAACACGTGTTTCACTGGGACAATAGTGAGTGGCGCACACTTCCTTCAAACACGTGTTTCACTGGGACAATAGTGAGTGGCGCACACTTCCTTCAAACACGTGTTTCACTGGGACAATAGTGAGTGGTGCACACTTCCTTCAAACACGTGTTTCACTGGGACAATAGTGAGTGGTGCACACTTCCTTCAAACACGTGTTTCACTGGGACACTAGTGAGTGGTGCACACTTCCTTCAAACACGTGTTTCACTGGGACAATAGTGAGTGGTGCACACTTCCTTCAAACACGTGTTTCACTGGGACACTAGTGAGTGGTGCACACTTCCTTCAAACACGTGTTTCACTGGGACAATAGTGAGTGGTACACACTTCCTTCAAACACGTGTTTCACTGGGACAATAGTGAGTGTTGCACACTTCCTTCAAACACGTGTTGCACTGGGACAATAGTGAGTGGTGCACACTTCCTTCAAACACGTGTTTCACTGGGACACTAGTGAGTGGTACACACTTCCTTCAAACACGTGTTTCACTGGGACAATAGTGAGTGGTGCACACTTCCTTCAAACACGTGTTTCACTGGGACAATAGTGAGTGGTACACACTTCCTTCAAACACGTGTTTCACTGGGACACTAGTGAGTGGTACACACTTCCTTCAAACACGTGTTTCACTGGGACAATAGTGAGTGTTGCACACTTCCTTCAAACACGTGTTTCACTGGGACAATAGTGAGTGGTGCACACTTCCTTCAAACACGTGTTTCACTGGGACACTAGTAAGTGGTACACACTTCCTTCAAACACGTGTTTCACTGGGACAATAGTGAGTGGTGCACACTTCCTTCAAACACGTGTTTCACTGGGACAATAGTGAGTGTTGCACACTTCCTTCAAACATGTGTTTCACTGGGACAATAGTGAGTGGTGCACACTTCCTTCAAACACGTGTTTCACTGGGACAATAGTGAGTGGCGCACACTTCCTTCAAACACGTGTTTCACTGGGACAATAGTGAGTGGCGCACACTTCCTTCAAACACGTGTTTCACTGGGACAATAGTGAGTGGTGCACACTTCCTTCAAACACGTGTTTCACTGGGACAATAGTGAGTGGTGCACACTTCCTTCAAACACGTGTTTCACTGGGACAATAGTGAGTGGTGCACACTTCCTTCAAACACGTGTTTCACTGGGACAATAGTGAGTGGTGCACACTTCCTTCAAACACGTGTTTCACTGGGACAATAGTGAGTGGTGCACACTTCCTTCAAACACGTGTTTCACTGGGACAATAGTGAGTGGTGCACACTTCCTTCAAACACGTGTTTCACTGGGACAATAGTGAGTGGTGCACACTTCCTTCAAACACGTGTTTCACTGGGACAATAGTGAGTGGTGCACACTTCCTTCGCCCGGCCACAGAAGACAAAAAAGAGTTGCTGTTGTAACAATAGGAAGAATATATTCCACTCCTCTCTTGTACACGCGGCTTATGAGGTAATATACATGATATATTTTCATATTATTTATCTTATTTACCTCATATGTTGTTCGAAGCTAACGTGCTAGCGTTAGCCCGCTAGCAGGCCTTTGTAGCAAATGCGAGCGTTTTTTTTTTGAGGAGTGTATTTTATATGTTCTATGTAAGAATTATATTGACTTATTTAATACTTTTAACAGTATTTTTGTTGTATATTACAGTCACGCTTAACATCATTAAATATTTGTTACTAGAAAGAAACGAACGTCTCGAAATTTAAGTCTGGAATAAGTCACATGGTATAATAATAATAATAATACATTTTATTTGGTATAGCGCTTTTCAGTGCACTCAAAGATGCTTTACAGGATGAACAAAAAATATTATTGTTATTGTAATGACAGTGTAATATAATGTATTATTGCAGTGGTCTGCTTTATGTTGGTGACAACTTTATTAGCAATAAATACAAATGATGTTTGCACGCACTTCTATTATCTTGATAACATCCATCCTGTGACGCTTGTGTGGCATTGTAATGCCGGATTGGTTCTTCCGGGGATGCGTCGAAGCGATGAACACAACAAGGTAAGTTATAAATGGATTTATTAAATAAACAAATGGCTTAGCGTAAAAGCTAGCGAGAATATACATACAAAGATGAAGGTCGAGAGTCGTCACTGTTGCGCGTGGGCAAATTAGGATCCGAGAATGAGTGAACAGAAAAGGTGAGCTTAAATAGGAGGGTGATAATTATTAGCAGGTGTGCGGGGCGAAACTAACAGGTGGACTGATGTGTAACCATAGTGATGGACAAAAACAGGAAATAAACGGGTCAGACAGAATGAAAAAACAAACACGTGAAGATCTGAGCAGCAGATCGCAACAGTATTCCCCCCCAACAAAAGACAGATACCAGATGTCTTAAAAAACAAACAAAAACTTGAACCCCCTCCCCAAAACCAGAAAGTTCACAAACGAAGGGAGGGCGGAGGGAGGCCACGGTGGAGGGTCGCCAGATCGCATGTCCCCGAATCCACCGAGGACACATCATGTGGCGGCGGCGGGTGGAACGCTGCTGCCGAAAAAGTTTTGGCGGGCGACCTCGAAAAGGCCACATTAGTGGCCGCCTCGCAGGATGAGGTGCCCGGCGAGGCGGACGACCCGGGCACGGCCACATCCGTGGCCGACATGGAGGAGGGAGTGTCTGGCGAGGAGGATGACCTCGCAGAGGCCACTCCCGTGGTCGACGTGGTGGACGACGCCTCAGCACCGAAATCCCAGCAGGCTTGGAAGCAGCAGACGAGGGTGCGGGGACTGCAGCCAAAGCAGGCCCGAGTGCAGCTGGCGAGGATGATGCGGGTGCTGCAGCCGAAGAAGGCGTCGGAGGCGGCCTGGGAGCCGCAGGAGTCGTCGGAGGCGGCCTGGGAGCCGCAGGAGTCGTCGGAGGCGGCCTGGGAGCCGCAGGAGTCGTCGGAGGCGGCCTGGGAGCCGCAGGAGTCGTCGGAGGCGGCCTGGGAGCCGCAGGAGTCGTCAGCGTAGAAGCAAACGGCGACGTCGTAGAGGCAGGCGTATTAGTCGTCGGCAGTGCTTGGCGGCGTGGAGCTGGTACCGGCGCTTGGCGGCGTGGAGCTGGTACCGGCGCTTGGCGGCGTGGAGCTGGTACCGGCGCTTGGCGGCGTGGAGCTGGTACTGGAGTAGGCTCCCGCCCTGTCGACACAGTTGTAGGCTCCAGCCCTGTTGTCGACGTTGGTGTGGGCTCCAGCCCCGTCGTCGACACTGGTGCTGGAGTAGGCTCCAGCTCTGGAGCTGGTACTGGAGTGGGCTCCAGCTTTGGAGCTGTTGCTGGAGTGAGATCCAGGCTAAAGTCTGTAACTGGTATGAGAACCAGTTCTGGGTCGGAGGCTGGTGTGAGAACCAGGTGGGAGTCTAGTGCTGGTTTGAGAACCAGGCTAGAGTTCAAAACTGGTGTGAGAACCAGACTAGAGTTCAAAACTGGTGTGAGAACCAGGCCCGAAAAAGCTGCTGGTGTGTGAACCAGGCGAGAGTCGAATTCTGGCGTGAAAACCAGGTTAGTGTCATGTGCTGGTGTGAGAACCAGACTGGGAGCAGGTGTCGGCTTCAGCCGAGGAGCAGGTGTCGGCTTCAGCCGAGGAGCAGGTGTCGGCTTCAGCCGAGGAGCAGGTGTCGGCTTCAGCCGAGGAGCAGGCACAGGGGTCTGCCGAGGAGAACTAGGGGACTGGCTGTGAGCAGGACTAGGACTATGATGAGTGATAAGACAAACACTAGGACTCGGGCAAGGACTTGAGAGAGGACCAGGACTTACAATCACACTAGTGCTTTGAGAAGGGCTTGGGCAACGACCAGGACTTACAGTCACACTGGGGCTCGGACAAGAACTTGGGTAAGGACTAGGGTTCGGACGGAACACAGGTGGAGGAGGTCTACAAGGCCGTTGAGACTTGGCCGGGGGAAAAACAGGTGGAGGAGGTCTACAAGGCCGTTGAGACTTGGCCGGGGGAAAAACAGGTGGAGGAGGTCTACAAGGCCGTTGAGACTTGGCCGGGGGAAAAACAGGTGGAGGAGGTCTACAAGGCCGTTGAGATTTGGCCGGGGGAAAAACAGGTGGAGGAGGTCTACATGGTGGCTGTGGTTTAGAGGGTAGTATCTGTGCTACCTCCGTAGCACAGCTATAGGTCATAGCCCCTTCCTCCAGACGGGGATCCCAGACCCGTTCCCTATGGTCAGGGACTGACCTTAAGGGAGGGTGGTGGGAGGCTTGGAGGCGGGCCGACTCCTCCCCTTTAATTTGTCCAGAATTTCCTTTAGAAAAGGGAGGAAACACCTTGGACTTGGCCGGAGAATGAGGTTTTAAAGGAGGTGTAGGAGAAAAACTAGGTGACTGAGGTTGACTAGAATAATAAGAAAAAATATCCTGATAATTCTGTATCTTGTCATGAATGTTATTGATATTCAAAAAAGGTTGGGAATGAGAATTACTGTCCACAATATAAAAATCTTCTGAAAAAATGTCATCAACAGAGGCCGGTGTTGCGTCACCGGTGGGCGTTCCCCAATTGACGTCATCGCTTGTGTCAGAAAAAGTGTCATGGCAGCTTAAGGAATGATTTGAAAAAAAACAAGCAGGATTACCGGTAATGACGGGTGAATCCTGGACGGGGTGAAACTTGCTGTGTCCATGGGGAGGAATAAGTGGTGCTGGAACATTACTGCCGTGCGGGGCAGCGCGAACGGCTTCGGAGGGGACTTCAGGCCCACAGTCAAGTCTTTCCTGCTCCCAAGCCACGAGCTCCAACCACAAACCCAAGTCGAAGGGTTCCTCCCGTGGTTTCGACGCGGAAAAACATTTTGATGCTCGGATCCTACTGTGACGCTTGTGTGGCATTGTAATGCCGGATTGGTTCTTCCGGGGATGCGTCGAAGCGATGAACACAACAAGGTAAGTTATAAATGGATTTATTAAATAAACAAATGGCTTAGCGTAAAAGCTAGCGAGAATATACATACAAAGATGAAGGTCGAGAGTCGTCACTGTTGCGCGTGGGCAAATTAGGATCCGAGAATGAGTGAACAGAAAAGGTGAGCTTAAATAGGAGGGTGATAATTATTAGCAGGTGTGCGGGGCGAAACTAACAGGTGGACTGATGTGTAACCATAGTGATGGACAAAAACAGGAAATAAACGGGTCAGACAGAATGAAAAAACAAACACGTGAAGATCTGAGCAGCAGATCGCAACACATCCATCCATTTTTCTACCGCTTGTCCCTATTTGGGGTTGCGAGGGGGGACAGGGGGTGTTGGAGCCTATCTCAGCTGCATTGGGTGGACATATCATGGAAATTAAATCAACTGGTGTTTGTTATTACGAATACACTATTTGCACAATTGTAAGTGATTAATGCTTATTCAGTCGGACTAAAATAAATATTTAATTAAATAAATGTTAAATATTAAAAATAGCTTTAATATACTGCACACAAAATGAATTTAGATTAGATTAGATAGTACTTTATTTATTCCGTCAGGAAAGTTCCTTCAGGAAAATTACAATTTTCAGCACAATCCCATTCAAGATCAGACAAACATTATAGGGAGACAGAACAGGATCGCTGACGGGTCTGCCGGCTTCCAGCGCCCCTTACAAAAAAGATGGGGTGGGGGGGGGGGGGGGGGGGGGGTAGGAGAAAAGAATAGAATATTAAAATAAAATTTAAAAACATTTGCATCAATATTTTGTATGTAGTCAAAACATGAGGTACCCAAATATTTTAAATAATTGTTTACATTTATGAATTTGTGTGTATATATATACATATATATATATATATATATATATATATATATATAATATATATATATATATATATATATATATATATATATATATATATACATATATACATATATGTATATATGTATATATATATACTCGCTGGCACTTGTTCCAAGTGCTTCGCTGTTTTCTGTTGGGTTAAAAATGTTGCTTTCGCCGAAGAAAGTTAAAGTAGCAATGATTGTCACACACACACTAGGTGTGGTGAAATGTGTCCTCTGCATTTGACCCATCCCCTTGATCACCCCCTGAGAGGTGAGGGGAGCAGTGGGCAGCAGCAGTGCTGCGCCCGGGAATCATTTATGGTGATTTAACCCCCAATCACAACCCTTGATGCTGAGTGCCAAGCAGGTAGGTAATGGAGAACAAGGAGAGGATATTGCGCGTAAAAGTAAAGCCAACCGACCACAGCTCTGTAGTCCTGGTCACCGTTGACGTGAGGTGGGACTATTTTGGAGGTGCACGTCAAGGTTGGCTGGTAGGTTGGTAGTGGGAGGAGCCAGTTGGCGTCACTTGATGCTGCAGCACAATGACACTTTTATACGTGCAGACTGACTTCATGCAGTCATGACGGTATTAAAATCCCAGCAGGAGGTTTTCTATAAGTTGTTACTTTTTAATCAATAATTAATGTAAATGCAGAAAATAGGATCAATGACACAATTCATAATAATCAATAACTGATGATTATTCCATGTGTAGAAGAACATCACCACAAAGTGGTGTCAGTCCACTTGGAAAATATTATATTTGATAGACTAAACAACATTTGACACATCTGAGCTGAAGTTTGTTTGTGTTGTCTTGCGGACGTCCAACAGATGAACGCTCGTCAAGAAGAACGTCCCCTTCAGCAGCAGGAGGATCCACAGCCCCCCCACATTAAAGAGGAAGAGGAGGAAGTGTGGATCAGTCAGGAGGGAGAGTGTCCTGTAGGGCAGGAGGAGGCTGATGTCAGCAAGTTTCCACTGACTGTTGTCTCTGTGAAGACTGAAGAGCATGAAGACAAACCACCTGAGTCCTCACAGCTTCATCACAGTCCAAGTAAGCACAACATCCACATATCATCTAATACAATGTTTGTGACACATGTTCATCCGGGGGACACATTTATCACTAAAGATGGAGATATATTTGCTTTTTAACACCACCATTTAAATATGAATGCTCATCAATCATCAACAGTGTAATTGCTGGGGTGTAACCATGTGACCTAGAGGCCGTCCTCCTTACCTCACGTGGTCAAATGAAGGCAATCATTCAATATGGCTACTGTTTATTTACCTTTAGCAGCACATATGTCAGCATATTTCAAAGGTTTAGTGGTGTAGATAAGAGCTGTATACCAAGTACCATTTTTTTTTTTTTTTAGTACTGGTTCCTAAAGACCTACTGAAAGCCACTACTAGCGACCACGCAGTCTGATAGTTTATATATCAATGATGAAATATTAACATTGCAACACATGCTAATACGGCCGCTTTAGTTTACTAAATTGCAATTATAAATTTCCCGGGAGTTTTGTCTTAAAAACGTTGTGTTACGATGACGTCTACGCAAGACGTCACAGGTTTTTAGGAAGTATGAGCGCTGCACACACACACAGCTAAAAGTCGTCTGCTTTAACGGCATAATTACACAGTATTTTGGAGATCTGTGTTGATGAATCTTTTGCAATTTGTTCAATTAATATTTCAGAAGTCAAAGTAGAAAGATGGAGTTGGGAAGCTTTAGCCTTTAGCCACACAAACACATGGTGATTCCTTGTTTAAAATTCCCGGAGATCAAACTTTCCATCATAGCTGAGACAACAATACAGAATACAGATTTACACTGTAAACAACCTCATCTTTTCTCCAAGCTTATACATCAGTAAGTGACATTACCATCACATGGGGCGCTGGAGCCTATCCCAGCTGCATTCAGGTTAAAGGGAATTTATCACAATTTAGATTTTAGGCCATATTGCCCATCCCTCGTAAAAAGTGGTCTCCTATTCCTGTGAATAATGTTGTAAAGAGCAATGTGTTTGTTTTCAGGCCAATTAATATAATCACTTTTTATTTTAAGTACATGTAAACTTACTGAATGCCTCATGTGACTGAGCAAATCTGGACATTTCTCAAGCATGTTTGTCATTGTGTGTCCTGCAGACGTCTGTGGAGAACAACGTCTGCCTGAAAAAAAGGAGAGTAGCTTCAGGATGGTGAAGGAGGATCCTTCAAAGAGGAAGACCAGGCGCCACGGACCCTCTGGCGTCTCCTTTTCCTCTTTGACACAGACCCTTCCCTGTAAAAAGGAAGAGGAAGACTCACTGACGCCCCACATTAAAGAGGAAGAGGAGGAACACAGCATCACTCAAGAGGGAGATCATCTTGAAGGACTGGAGGAGTTCCCAGTGACTGGTGTCCCTGTGAAGAGTGAAGATGATGAGGTGAAAGGTGAAAGTGAGGAGAGGGGAGGGGGGGAGCCTCCAAGCAGCAGCTCAACACAACACATGACAACAGAAGCTGATGGAGACCACTGTGGAGGATCACAAGCAGACAAGCTCTTAGCTCCACTATCAGATAGTGAGGACACAACGTCACACTCTCCTGACACTGATGATGAAGACTCTAAAGATGATAAGACATGTCACACTGACAACACTCACTTCACATCTTCTCACTCTCACAAAACATTTAAAAACCATAGTCATCTGAAAAGACACATGAGAACACACACTGGAGAAAAACCTTTTATCTGTTCAGTCTGTGGTAAACGTTTTGTTCGAAGTCACAATGTGAAAGTGCACATGAGAACACACACTGGTGAAAAAGCTTTTATCTGTTCAACCTTTGGTAAACGTTTTGTTCGAAGTCATAATGTGAAAGTACACATGAGAACACACACTGGCGAAAAAACGTTTTCTTGTTCAATCTGTGGTAAAGGTTTTATACAAAGTCAATATTTGAAAGTGCACATGAGAACGCACACTGGAGAAAAACCTTTTCCCTGTTCAACCTGTGGTAAAGGTTTTACACAAAATCAATATTTGAAAGTACACATGAGAACGCACACTGGGGAAAAACCTTTTTCCTGTTCAATCTGCAGTAAAGGTTTTGTACAAAGTAACAGTTTGAAAGTACACATGAGAACACACACTGGTGAAAAATCACATTCTTGTTCAATCTGCAACAGAAGCTTTTGTGACCGATCAAAGCTTGTAGCACACATGAGAAGACACCCAGGAGAGAAAGTGTTGAGTTGCAGTGTGTGTGGTGAAAGATTGTCTTCTAAGTACCAGTGTAAGAAACACAAGTGTGCTGGTGAGAACAGCAGCAGCAAATGAAACTGCAGGATTTGAAATAAACTGTCCAGACTTTAACTTTGACTTTCTAACAACTTTATGATTCATTTGTTGGGTCTCTATAATCTATTTTATTCATTACCGTTATTACTCTGTATTATAGTGATTGTGTTGTGATTGTTTTATATGTATGTCCCCAGACCTTTATGCAGTATACAAGTGAGAGAAAATAGCAGATTTTTTTTTTGTTTTTGTGAAAGGATTTTGTTTTTACAAACTTACATTTGTGGATACATCAAATAAATCCAGTATTGTGTTCTGAACATTTTTTATGTATTTTTTTCTTTTTTCAACATCCCCAAAACAACATCAATATCAGTCAAAGTTTGGAGTGTCAGACAAAAGCCAATATTGTACATCATCCCACAGAGATTTACTTTGCATACATTCTTAAAATAAACTGTTTATTGTGTTTCACAGTCACAGAACCAACAAGTGCTGTCTTCAATTGCAAAATAACATCCATAATATAATTTTAAGTGGTCAATTCCATCCTTTTTTTAAATTTAGATTAACTCTTTTATCTCAGAAAGAATGGAAACGTTTAAGTATTTTTTTGTTTCAGAGAAAATAATAATAAGAAGAAATAGAAAACAATTAAAAAAGATGCAGTAACTAGAATATTTTAAATAAAAGCCTATTTAAATGTTGTAATATTTCTTATTTGCAGGTCGTACTTAATTAAATCTTGAAATATTAAAATATTTTTATCAGTCAATAAGTGCATCAGTGACCAAATGCCTTTTTCAAACCATTGCTGTTCAAAGATGGATTTGTTTCTCATTTTAATATAAGAACAATTCCATAGTGGAGTATTGTGTGTGATGAAGTTGTGTTTGTAAATTAGTTTCCAGTACAACAACACTTGCTGGTAGGGATGGGTACTGTTCACTTCTAATTCCATGTTTTATGTGTTATATATGTCAATATATTGTGTGTTTGTATTTTGCCAACATGGTAGAATCACATGATAGGCAGGTTGTATCATGTTTTTCTGTCACCTTGAGGAAATGGCATAAAGAGGAAGATGACAATATAATGTCACTTGGACAATGATGTACAGAACAGAGGAGATTTAGTTCATTTTTATTTTTGGTTTCAGGCAATTATTTTGTATTATTATTTTTTCACAAAACCTCTCCATTATCCAGCTATGGATTTCTGGTAGCTGCTTAAAAGGAGATGGAAGGGGACAGTGAGCTGATGTATGAGGAAGGTATGGACATGGATAGGACTAGAGGGGAGAGAAGGTCATGAAGGTAAGTCGAGTGCTAAAAGAGTAGAAAAGAGTAAAAAGATTATAGTGGTGTCAGGTTCAAACACTGATGCGTCTATTAAACAGACGAGAAGGAAGAAATCATGCACAGACAGAGTTACATTTTGCTCAATTGAGGAGAGATGTGTTTTGGGCTGTACTCTAGTTACAGATCCAAACTACGTTCTAAAAGTCCAGCCCACGTGCTGCCTCTATTTATTTGGGAGGTCCCTGGTTACATCACTGAGGCTGTCGCTGAGGGAAGGGGGTCATCTTCACAGCTCCAGCTAGACACAATATATAATTATACATAAATGCAAATGTGCTGACAGTCGTGATATCACCTTGTCTCTGTTCTGTCTACGTCACGGTACTCGATGTTCGGTCTTGGCAGTCAGCAGGCCGGTTCTGGAAACAAACACTGATAAGAGACTTGCTTGCAATCTTGTGGATTGCCAGCTTTGCACAGACAAAGAAAAAATAATGTCAGCACACTTGATAATAACCATAGCAACAGCCTTTAAGCATAAGAGTTGTGTGATAATATACCGTAGTTCCTTGAATAGGCGCCGGGGCGCTAATTAATTTAAAACCTCTTCTCACTCCTGCGCTTAATCAAGGCATGCGGTAAAAGTAAGCAGGAGCTAATCATTTTAAAACCTCTTCTCACCCGTGCGCTTACCAGTGGCATGCAGTAAAAAACTGACTGTGATTAAAAAATAAATAAATAAACATTTATTCTGTGGCCGCGGCCCGGTGGTTGGGGACCACTGCTCTACAAGGTTTCTCATTGTCATCCCATTGGGTTGAGCTTGTTCTTGCCCTGATGTGGGATCTGAGCCGAGGATGTCATTGTGGCTTGTGCAGCCCTTTGAGACACTTGGGATTTAGGGCTATAGAAGTAAACTTTGAATGATTAATTGCTTGATAATAATGTGACTCAAAAATCAGAATTAGTATTGTTTGACCCCAACCTTCGATAGCTCAGTTGGTAGAGCGGAGGACTGTAGTTGCTCATGCTGAAATCCTTAGGTCGCTGGTTCAAATCCGGCTCGAAGGATCACCCGTTACGCTTCTTTTTTTTAAATTAAATCAATACAAACAACACAAGATACACTTACAATTAGTGCACCAACCCAAAAACTGTCCCTCACTCATTCATACATTACATTTCTGTGTGATGTGGTTCAAATAAGAATCCAAATAATGTCTTACATCCTGAGGATGTAAACTGTGTGTTGTTTTGGCGTAAGATATTTACGAAACACAACCTGTCCTACAGTAAGATGTTTCTTTCTGTAGGGATAGTGATGCAATGGATTATGTGTCTCACTACGGACTAGAAGATTCTAGGTTCAACTCCTAGCCAGCGTGCTGTTGTTTGTTAACTCAACTGAAACAGTATTCTGTACAATTTTGGGGGGAAGTTATTTTGCTTTTTTTTTTTTTTTTAAATCTACTAACTGAAACGTGTTTTTTTTCTCTTTATTATTGCGAATGTATAACTGGTAGTTGTATCTGTTCTTATATTCGGGGCATTCAATCAGAATAAAGTGGGTGAGGAAAAAGGTGAGCACAACAATATAAATGTGACTATTTTACATCTTAGCAGTTGTTCTTTACACCACAATGGAGTAAAACCTAAATATTTCCCCAGAACATCAAGTATTAGCACACTGATTGAGATTCTCTTCCATGATGTCGTTCAAACAGAATGTGGCTTGAGCAGATGGTTTAACATTAGACATCAGGAGAGCAAACACATTATCAATCAAGGTGAGTAGGAACAGCCGTGGTGGTATAGTGGTTAGTACTCTGTGTTGTGGTCACAGCAACCCTGGTTCAATTCCGGGTCATGACGCTTAAACTGCTTTTCTTTTCAGCATTTTTCATCTACACTTGAAGACTTATTTATTAGCCTGCTAAGAACTTTTGAACATTTCTGAAAAATCTGCCAAATGTTTGCAGTAATCATAACATTTTCGGTAGTAAAACATTCTTCAGAAGCATTTTGGTACATTTTTTAGAGACCCTGAAATGCTCAGTCATGGAGCGTAAGACATTCTTTTTGAGCTTCCGGGATTCAAGTACCTGTTCTGCTGACCAATACTAGGCTTTGAGACCCCTTGGAAAGACCTCCTTCCACCCCTCAAAAGTCACCAATAGGGCAGACCTTGGTTACATTTGAATAAGTAAACCCAAGAAGGTGTTGTATAGATGAAATAGCTCAGTTGGGAGAGCGTCAGACTGAGATCCAATGCTCCCTGGATCGATCCTGGGTTTCAGCATAAGTATGTGTGCTTCTAAAATGGTAGCTATTGTTAATAAGCCTTCTGTGGCTCTTACAATACTGAAATGGTCTCCCTGGCCTGCCAGCCTTGCTGGTGGAGTCCTAGTATCAGTTGTTACAAACATTTCCTCCATTTGTAATTTGGACAACCGTTACGTGGTTTAACGGTCTTTAACTGAGCCTTCCATCGGGCTGTTTCAAACACAAATTTGTTGCCTTAAGGGTTTGTCTTGGACTGTATAACTTGAAACTGAGAGTAATAAAGCTGAGCTCAGTGTGAGGTGAAGGTGCATCTAACACACCTACAGCAAAATATTAACCACAACTTTTTCATACAGATACACTGTCTAACATTTTGAGTTTAAAGCAATTTTTTTAATCCTTCAGATAAACGCTCTGCCACCTGAAGTAAAGTTGATATAAGGGAGGTTTTTAGTTTCAGTGTTTCAAATGAAATAGAGAAAAAAACAATCGCTGTTGAAAACTATTTAAATCAAATATAGATTACAAGGACTGCTGCAGGGGGGCAAAGGGATGTCTTTTGAGAAATGTAAGGAGGTTAGCATCAGCTGCCTGAACAGGGACTTGAACCCTGGACCCTCAGATTAAAAGTCTGATGCTCTGCCGACTGAGCTACCCAGGACCTTTGATATGCTGATATGTCCAACATCTGAGATAACATCCATATTGGCAATCTCAGGTGAAAGTGAATTAGTCAGCATGTTCAGTGACAAGCTGGGAACTGTCAAAGTTCAAGCTCCCCAAGTGCTTGAACCCAAAGCTCATTTTTGACAGATAGGCCAGTTTCACATCGTCATCAACAAAGAAGGTTTTGACCAAAAAAGAAGCTCCTCTCCCAAAGTTGCCAACTCTGAGCTGCATTTAACTTGGATGCTCCCCAAAATATTGCCAGAAGCATTTTGTTTTAATTTTTAGTGGAGGTTAGCTGCAACAGGTAGAGCTGGTGAAGGCCCAGGCTGCAACAAATAGAAGGTCACTAGATTTTAAAGTCCAACATAAGCAGTCAGTAAAGCCCTGTTTTGGTAGTAAGCCTCATGTAAACTGTGTGTTCCTTTGGCCTAAGATGTTTACAATATACAACTTGTACGAAATTACAGGGCACGGAGCTAGTGGTGCAATGGATAACATGTCTGACTACGGACCAGAAAATTCTAGGTTCAACTCCTGGCTAGCTCGTTGTTTTTTGTTAATTGAACTGAAACAAAATTCAGTGCAATTTCTTCGGGAGTGTTTTTTTGCATTTAAAATAAATATCTACTAACTGGAACATGCATTTTTTTTCTTTTTTATTATTGTGAATATATAACTGGTAGTTGTGTCTGTTGGTATACTCGGGACATTCAATCAGAACAAAGTGGGTGAGGAAAAAGGTGAAACAAAACAAATCTTGCCTAAGCACGCCTTCCTCTTGTTAGAGTAAAACTTGTTGGGGCTTGGTCATGTTGAGAGACACTTTTTGTGCCGTCTCACCCGGGCCAGGAGCAGGAACACAATTTGAGGAGGCAGGAGTTGAGTCAAGTAGAAGTATTTTATTGAACGCAGTCTGCAGAGAGTGGAGATCGTATAGTACACTTGAACAGTAGTACCAGTAAAACCCAAAGCGATCTGTCTGAGAGTTTGTTGTACAGCAGCTTATATACACTGTGCCAGTAGTTATCTGATTGGTCAGTCTACTGACTGACGACTGTTGCTATGTGTCTCGTGTCTAGGAATAATTATGCTGAACTACTCTTGGTTTCCTGTTATGCTCGTTGTTGCTCAAGTATCTGTTTCCTGTATGTGCAGTGTTTGGCACACTGAGTTAAATTGAGGTCAGGACGTTTCCTGTTTTGTTTGGTACACTCTGTACTCTCAGAAATGAGGCCTTGTACACAAAATTGAGGTCAGGACGTTTCCTGTTTTGTTTGGTACACTCTGAACTCTCAGAGTGTACCTAACTATACGAATGCGCATATTGCCCGTCCCCTTAAAAGGGGTCGGGGGGTCGCACTAATATACAACGAAAACTTTAACTTTAGTCCTAACTTAAATAATAAATATAAATCGTTTGATTTGCTTTCTATGAAGTCTGCCACACCTCTGCCTCTGTGCCTGGCCGTTATCTACCGCCCCCCAGGGCCCTATTCGGACTTTATTAGTGAATTCTCAGAGTTTGTTGCTGATTTAGTGACACACGCCGATAATATAATTATAATGAGGGACTTTAATATCCATATGAATACCCCATTGGACCCACCGTGCGTGGCGCTCCAGACTATAATTGATAGCTGTGGTCTTACACAAATAATAAATGAACCGACGCATCGCAGCGGTAATACGATAGACCTAGTGCTTGTCAGAGGTATCACCATTTCCAAAGTTATGATACTCCCGTATACTAAAGTAATGTCCGATCATTACCTTATAAAATTCGAAGTTCAGACTCATGTTCGGCAAGCTAATAATAATAAAAACTGCTATAGCAGCCGCAACATTAATGCTGCCACAACGACGACTCTTGCTGATCTACTGCCCTCGGTAATGGCACCGTTCCCAAAGTTGTGGGCTCTATTGATAACCTCACTAACAACTTTAACAACGCCCTGCGCGAAACCATTGATAACATAGCACCGCTGAAGTTAAAAAAGGCTCCAAAAAGGCGTACGCCATGGTTTACTGAAGAAACTAGAGCTCAGAAATTATTATGTAGAAAGCTGGAACGCAAATGGCGCACGACTAAACTTGAGGTGCACCATCAAGCATGGAGTGATAGTTTAATAACTTATAAACGCATGCTTACCTTAGCTAAAACTAATTATTACTCAAATCTCATCCGCATTAATAAACACGATCCAAAATTTTTGTTTAGTACAGTAGCATCGCTAACCCAACAAGGGACTCCTTCCAGTAGCTCCACCCATTCGGCAGATGACTTTATGAAGTTCTTTAATAAGAAAATTGAACTTATTAGAAAGGAGATTAAAGACAATGCGTCTCAGCTACAACTGGGTTATAGTAACACAGATACGATTGTATATACGGCGGATACTGCCCTCCAAAATAGTTTCTCTCGTTTTGATGAAATAACATTAGAAGGATTGTTACAACGTGTAAATGGAATAAAACAAACAACATGTTTACTTGACCCACTTCCTGGGAAACTTATCAAGGAGCTTTTTGTATTATTAGGTCCATCAGTGCTAAATATTATAAACTTATCACTTTCCTCGGGCACTGTTCCCCTAGCATTCAAAAAAGCGGTTATTCATCCTCTCCTTAAAAGACCTAACCTCAATCCTGACCTCATGGTAAACTACCGACCGGTGTCTCACCTTCCCTTTATTTCGAAAATCCTCGAAAAAATTGTTGCAGAGCAGCTAAATGAACACTTAGCTTTTAAAAATCTATGTGAAACCTTTCAATCCGGTTTCACGGCAAATCACTCGACTGAGACAGCCCTCGCAAAATTGACTAATGATCTATTGCTAACGATGGATTCTGATGCGTCATCTATGTTGCTGCTCCTCGATCTTAGCGCTGCTTTCGATACCGTCGATCATAATATTTTATTAGAGCGTATCAAAACACAAATTGGTATGTCAGACTCAGCCCTGACATGGTTTAACTCTTATCTTACTGATAGGATGCAGTGCGTCTCCCATAACAATGTGACCTCGGACTATGTTAAGGTAACGTGTGGAGTTCCCCAGGGTTCGGTCCTTGGCCCTGTACTCTTCAGCATCTACATGCCCCTAAAGCTGACCAACACGCCGGATTGTAGTCAGCTGGAGGCGTGTCTTAATGAAATTAAACAATGGATGTCCGCTAACTTTTTGCAACTCAACGCCAAAAAAACGGAAATGCTGATTATCGGTCCTGCTAGACACCGACCTCTATTTAATAATACAACTTTAACATTTGACAACCAAATAATAAAACAAGGTGACTCGGTAAAAAATCTGGGTATTATCTTCGACCCAACTCTCTCCTTTGAGGCACACATTAAAAGCGTTACTAAAACGGCCTTCTTTCATCTCCGTAATATCGCTAAAATTCGCTCCATTCTGTCCACTAAAGACGCTGAGATCATTATCCATGCGTTTGTTACGTCTCGTCTCGATTACTGTAACGTATTATTTTCGGGTCTCCCCATGTCTAGCATTAAAAGATTACAGTTGGTACAAAATGCGGCTGCTAGACTTTTGACAAGAACAAGAAAGTTTGATCACATTACGCCTGTACTGTATATACCTTTATATACATATATACATACACATATACCTATACTGGCTCACCTGCACTGGCTTCCTGTGCACTTAAGATGTGACTTTAAGGTTTTACTACTTACGTATAAAATACTACACGGTCTAGCTCCATCCTATCTTGCCGATTGTATTGTACCATATGTCCTGGCAAGAAATCTGCGTTCAAAAGACTCTGGCTTATTAGTGATTCCTAGAGCCCAAAAAAAGTCTGCGGGCTTTAGAGCGTTTTCCGTTCGGGCTCCAGTACTCTGGAATGCCCTCCCGGTAACAGTTCGAGATGCTACCTCAGTAGAAGCATTTAAGTCTCACCTTAAAACTCATCTGTATACTCTAGCCTTTAAATAGACCTCCTTTTTAGACCAGTTGATCTGCCGCTTCTTTTCTTTCTCCTATGTCCCCCCCCTCCCTTGTGGAGGGGGTCCGGTCCGATGACCATGGATGAAGTACTGGCTGTCCAGAGTCGAGACCCAGCATGGACCGCTCGTCGGGACCCAGGATGGACCGCTCGCCTGTATCGGTTGGGGACATCTCTACGCTGCTGATCCGCTTGGGATGGTTTCCTGTGGACTGGACTCTCGCTGCTGTCTTGGATCCGCTTGAACTGAACTCTCGCGGCTGTGTTGGAGCCACTATGGATTGAACTTTCACAGCATCATGTTAGACCCGCTCCACATCCATTGCTTTCGGTCCCCTAGAGGGGGGGGGTTGCCCACATCTGAGGTCCTCTCCAAGGTTTCTCATAGTCAGCATTGTCGCTGGCGTCCCACTGAATGTGAATTCTCCCTGCCCACTGGGTGTGAGTTTTCCTTGCCCTTTTGTGGGTTCTTCCGAGGATGTTGTAGTCGTAATGATTTGTGCAGTCCTTTGAGACATTTGTGATTTGGGGCTATATAAATAAACATTGATTGATTGATGATTGATTCTTTTACATAACAGTTGCTAAAACTTTTGTTCACTTCCAGTTCTTAATTTATTGACAATATACTCCATAAGTAATCACAATAAAAATAAATAAATAACTCTCAGTGAAGTAAGTTCCATTTCATATGGTGAGATGAGTAAGAACATCTAGAAAATGAATGGATGGATGACATAAATTCAGAATGTTTATTATCATGGTTCTTTTTCTTTCTACTTTGTAAAGACTTGAAGTTTGAAGAGTTTCTTGAAGTGGATGATATTAGTACATTGTTTGATTGCTTTGCTTAATGCATCCCATCATTTAATTCCACATACTGATATACTGAAGGTCTTAAGTGTTGTACGTGCATACAAATGTTTTAAATTACATTTTTCTCTAAGATTATATTCCTCCTCTTTTTTTTGAGAAAAATTGTTGTACATTCTTGGCTAGCAGGTTATAGTTTGCTTTGTGTATAATTTTAGTTGTTTGCAATTTCACTATGTGGTGGAATTTCAGTATCTTTGATTCAATAAATAAAGGGTTTGTATGTTGTCTATATCCAACATGATGTATTATTCTAACTGATCTTTTTTGTAACACAGTTAATGAATGAAGTGTACTTTTGCAGTTATTTCCCCATTTTTCTGCACAATAACTCAGATATGGTATCACTAGTGAGCAGTAGAGAATATAAACTGATTTTTGGTCCAGAACATGTTTTGCTTCATTCATTATTGCCGTGTTTCTTGCTACTTTATGTTGTAAATTTTTTACATGAGATTTTCAGTTCATTTTATCATCAATCATTATACCTAGAAATTTGGTTTCATTTACTCTTTCAATTTCTATTCCGTCTATTTGTATTTGTGTTCGACACTTCTTTTCTACTTTTACCAAATAGCATTATTTTAGTTTTACCGAAATTCAAAGATAGTCTGTTTTTGTCAAACCATCTTTTTAATTTGTTCATTTCATCTGTTATTATTTGTATTATCTTCTGTGTGTTCTCTCCTGAACAAAACACTGTTGTATCATCCGCAAATAATACAAATTTTAAATATTTTATAACTTTAAAAATGTCATTTATATAAAGCTTGAACCATGTTGGTCCTAGTTTTGATCCCTTAGATCAGGGGTGCCCATTACGTCAATCGCGAGCTACCAGTCGACCGCGGGGGGTGTGTCAGTCGATCTCCAGCCAGGCTTTTAAAAAAGATAAACCTAAAAATGAGTGATCATCAATCTTCACCAAGACGTCACTTAAATGACATTCACGGTACCGGAGGGTCTTGTGAGATGACGCTGGCTGCTGCAAGATCATTATTATGAAAATATGACCAAGAGGAAGGTGAGAAACACTTTTTATTTCAACAGACTCTCGCGCCGTACCTTCCGTCAAAACTCTAAAGGCCGACTGCACATTTCCTATCTTCACAATAAAAGCCCTGCTTCATGCTGCCTGCGCTAACTAAATACAGAGTCTCGGAAAACTGGCGTGCACAAGCGATCCCTCAGAAAGCTGGCGTGCACATCACTTGTGCACGCCAGCTTTCCGAGACTCTTATTTTGTTAGCGCAGGCAGCATGAAGCAGGGCTTTTATTGTGAAGATAGGAAATGTGCAGTCGGCCTTTAGAGTTTTGACGGAAGGGACGGCGCCAAAGTCTGTTGAAATAAAAAGTGTTTCTCGCCTTCCTCTCTGTCATTTTTTCATAATAATGAACTGGCAGCAGCCAGCGTCATCTCACAAGACCCTCGGGTGCCGTGAATGTCAATCAAGCAAGCTACGGAATTTGCCGCCAATGTTTTTCTTGTAAAGTGTATGGAAGCTGGATGAATTAGATGCCAAAAACCAACTACTTTCATGTGGTATTGGACAGAAAGGACAACTTTTTTTCTCCTCCATTTGAAAATGTGGGCGTTATCATCATTACTGTCTGATTCCAATCAATGCAAGTCATCAGAATCAGGTAATACACCAACTTATATTCTTGTCTTTGTGAAAGAAAGACATCTATATGTGTTACACATGCTTGTATTATCATTAAACACATTTAACTTGTTTACAAAAATGTCTCTTTCATAAATAAATAAATATAAATGATATATATAAATGAGGTAGATCCCCTCGAGTTGGTCAATTGAAAAGTAGCTCGCCTGCAGAAAAAGTGTGGGCACCCCTGCCTTAGGTACACCACAGGATATATTTAGTGTTGTAGAAGTGTGTTCGTCTAGCTTCACGTATTGTTTCCTGTTGGTTAAATATCTTCGAATCCAGTTTAAGACCAACCCTCTGATGCCATACCAGTATAGTTTTTTGATTAGAATATTATGATTAATAGTGTCAAATGCTTTAGTTGGATCAATAAACACTGCTGCCGCATTTTTTTTTTTTTACTATCTATTGCATTGGTCATTTCTTCTGTCATTTCTATTACAGCCATCGAAGTTGAAATATTAGCTCTGTATCCATATTGGTTCTCATCTAATATTTTATGTTTGTTTGTAAAACTCTCTAATCCGACAGTTTTTCAATGATTTTACAAAATTGTGGAAGTAAAGAAACAGGTCTATAATTTGTAAATTGGTGTTTGTCTCCAGTCTGATAAATTGGTGCAATTTTAGCTATTTTCATTTTGTTTGGGAATTTACCTGTTTGAGATGATGGGTATTTTTATGCTGCTTTTGCAGTGTAGCGTGTAGTGTAGCTTGCTACAATTCTCTGAGGATAGCTTAGCTACATTTAATTGAGAGTAACTTGTAGCTTAGCTTAATACATTTTCCAGGTCGCTTGCCCATCACTGTCTGTTTGGCCTAGCTCACATGTGAATAGTTTGAATACTGCAAACTTCAATACAGTAACACCTCATTTGTGTTTTATGTTCTGCAGACGTCCAGCAGGTGTCAGCAGAGAGTCATGAAGAGATCCCCTCCAAGCAGCAAGAGTGGACCTCCAGTGTGGGACAGAAGGAGCTACAGGCCCCCTCCCACATTAAAGAGGAGCAGCTTCATGATGAAGATGAAGCTCAGTCCTTACAGCTTCATCACAGTCAAAGTGAGGAGAACAGAGGGGCGGAGCTTGTAAGTCAACACATCACAGAAGCTGATGGAGAGCATTGTGAAGATACAAAGTCAGAACCAGACAGCATCTTTGCTCCTCTGTCAGACATTGACCACATGATGTCAGACTCTTCTGATCACAGTGATCACATCCAACAACCCTTGAAGAGTAAAAATGACTCCAAAGGTGATACGAGACATCACACTAACAACAAACACTTGGACTGCTCTGAATGTGGGAAATCATTTAGACACAAGAATTATATTAAAATACACATGAGAATACATACTGGAGAGAAACCTTTTACTTGCTCTGTTTGTAAGAAGAGTTTTTCCATTAAGCCTGCCATGACCAGACACATGAGAACACACACTGGAGAGAAACCTTTTACTTACTCTGTTTGTAAGAAGAATTTCTCCAGAAAGTCTAACATGTCCTCACACATGAGAACACATACTGGAGAGAAACCTTTGACTTGCTCTGTTTGTAAGAAGCGTTTCTCCACAAAGCAACATATGGTCACACACATGAGAACCCATACTGGAGAGAAACCTTTTACTTGCTCTGTTTGTAAGAAGTGTTTCTCCAGAAAGCCTGACATCTCCATACACATGAGAACACACACTGGAGAGAAACCTTTTACTTGCTCTGTTTGTAAGAAGAATTTCTCCAGAAAGTCTAACATGTCCTCACACATGAGAACGCATACTGGAGAGAAACCTTTTACTTGCTCTGTTTGTAAGAAGTGTTTCTCCAGAAAGCCTGACATCTCCATACACATGAGAACACACACTGGAGAGAAACCTTTTACTTGTTCTGTTTGTAAGAAGAGTTTCTCCACAAAGTCTAACATGTCCACACACATGAGAACACATACTGGAGAGAAACCTTTGACTTGCTCTGTTTGTAAGAAGCGTTTCTCCACAACGCAACATATGATCACACACATGAGAACACATACTGGAGAGAAACCTTTTACTTGCTCTGTTTGTAAGAAGTGTTTCTCCAGAAAGCCTGACATCTCCATACACATGAGAACACACACTGGAGAGAAACCTTTTACTTGTTCTGTTTGTAAGAAGAGTTTCTCCACAAAGTCTAACATGTCCTCACACATGAGAACACATACTGGAGAGAAACCTTTGACTTGCCCTGTTTGTAAGAAGCATTTCTCCACAAAGCTTGTCATGACCACACACATGAGAACACACTGGAGAAAAACCATTTAGTTGCACTGTTTGTGATAAGATGTTGTGGCATAAGTTATCAGGTCAGTAAACAAGAGTGTGTAACAGTCATGGAAGCTGCAGGGATTTAAAAACACTTAGTGATTGTGCTAAATGTACTTTAAAAACACAGCATGATTAATATGAATGTATATTTGATGTTGTATGTAGTGCCTCTCATCTTCTACTGTTAAATTTAAAGGCCTACTGAAAGCCACTACTACCGACCACGCAGTCTGATGAAATATTAACATTGCAACACATGCCAATACGGCCTTTTTACTTTACTAAATTGCAATTTTAAAGGGGAACATTATCAGCAGACCTATGTAAGAGTCAATATATACCTTGATGTTGCAGAAAAAAGACCATATGTTTTTTTAACCCATTTCGGAACTCCAAAAGGGTGAATTTGGCGATTTAAACGCCTTTCAATTGTTCGCTGTCGGAGCGATGACCTTTCACCTGTGACGTTACAATGGGAAGCAATCCACTATTTTCTCAAACACATTACACACACCAAGTCAAATCAGCTCTGTTATTTTTTGTTTTTTCTAATGTTTTCCGTCCCTCGGAGACATCATGCCTCGTCGGTGTGTTGTTGGAGGGTGTAACAACACGAACAGGGACGGATTAAAGTTGACTTACGTGGCGTGTGCATCGATTAGCATGGCGTGCTAATCGATGCTAACATGCTATTTAGGCTAGCTGTATGTACATATTGCATCGTTATGCCTCATTTGCAACTATATTTGCATCCAGCCTTTCCCTCCACCCACATTTAATGTCAAACAAACACATACCAATCGACGGATTCAAGTACACCAAAGGTCAAAAGATGCGAAAGTCCCTTGTTTGTTCTGCACATTTTACCGACGACAGCTATGCTACGACAGATGGCGCAGAGATGTGTGGATATCCTGCGACACTCAAAGCAGATGCATTTCCAACGATAAAGTCTACGAAATCCCAAAGGTGAGTTTTGTTGATGTTATTGACTTATGTGCTAATCAGACATATTTGGTCACAGCATGACTGGTAGCTAATCGATGTTAACATGCTATTTAGGCTAGCTGTATGTACATTTGTAGCTATATTTGCCTCCAGCCTTTCCCTCCACCCACATGTTATGCTAAACAAACACTTACCAATCGATGGATTTAAGTTGCTCCTGTGGTCAAAAGATGCAATCGTTGGTTAGAAGGCGATCGCCGAATAGCTTCAATAGCTATTCGCTCAATAGCTTCAGTTTCTTCTTCAATTTCGTTTTCGCTATCTGCCTCCACACTCCAACCATCCGTTTCAAAACATTCGTAATCTGTTGAATCTGCTGAAATCCACGTCTGAATCCGTGCTAATGTCGCTATATCTTGCTGTTCTATCCGCCATGTTTGTTTGTATTGGCGTCACTATGTGACGTCACAGGAAAATGGACGGGTGGATTTACAGATAGCAAAAATCAGGCACTTTAAAGCCTTTTTTCGGGATAATCCATGATGGATAGCATTTTGAAAAAAACTTCCAAAAATAAAATAAACCACTGGGAACTGTTTTTTATTGGTTTTAACCCTTCTGAAATTGTGATAATGTTACCCTTTAAATTTCTCTCGAGTTACTTGTTAAAAACGTCGCGGAATGATGACGCATACGCGTGACGTCACCTGTTGGAGGGGACATGTTAGCGTAGCACCAAACACGGCTAAAAGTCGTCTCTTTTCATCGTGCAATTACAAAGTATTTTGGACATCTGTGTTGCTGAATCCTTTGCAATTTGTTCATTTAATAATGGAGATTATAAAGAAGAATGCTGTTGGTGGAAAGCGGTGGATTGCAGCTGTCTTTAGCACCGAGACACAGCCGGTGTTTCTTTGTTTGTTTTTAACACAGAGCGGTCAAGCGAACATGTTTTCTCTACGTCAACCAGCATGATTTTGGATGGGGAAATTGTGATATATATCTTACCGGAGAAATCGTTGGATTATTCGTCGTTCTGCTGCAGCTGTGAGCTTGGCTCCTCGGCTTCTCTCTGAGACACAGTGTGTTCACCACAGCCATCCGACCTCGAGGTATGTTTTTACAATCTCACTAAAACACTATTACAACAATAAGCAGATACGGGATCTTCCACAATTATCCTAGTAAATGTGTCTAATTACATCTGAAACGCTCACACTGCCGTCTACCGGAGCCGTCACGTGTTTTTTTTTTTTCTTCTAGTCCTTTACTTTCAATATCCTAATTCACAAATCTTTCATCCTCGCTCAAATTAATGGGGAAATTGTCGCTTTCTCGGTCCGAATTGTTGTTACTGCTGGTGGCTCCCATTAAAAACAATGTGAATATGTGTGGAGTCCTACAACTCGTGACATCACGCGCACATACTTCCAGTAAAGGCAGGGCTTTTTTATTAGCGACCAAAAGTTGCCTACTTTATCGTGGATGTTCTCTACTAAATCCTTTCAGCAAAAATATGGCAATATCGCGAAATGATCAAGTATGACACATAAAATGCACCTGCTATCCCCGTTTAAATTAGGAAATCTCATTTCAGTAGGCTTCTAAAGTTAAAGTAGCAATGATTGTCACACACACACTAGGTGTGGTGAAATTTGTCCTCAGCATTTGACCCATCCCCTTGATCAATCCCTGGGAGCTGAGGGGAGCAGTGGGCAGCAGCGGTGCCGCGCCTGGGAATCATTTTTTGGTGATTTAACCCCCAATTCCAACCCTTAATGCTCAGTCTTTGGTATGACTTGGCCGGGATTTGAACTCACGACCTACTCATCTCAGGACGGACACTCTAACCACTAAGTCACTGAGTAGGTTATATGTTGTCTTGTAGTTACTTTTTAAGTTGTGTGCATGTATTAAACATTATATATGTAGCAACATTTTATTATTTTCATTTGTTTTTTTCCACACATTTTTTCCATTGCATTTTATTAATGTTATTATCCAATTAAAAGTATGAATGAATCAAAATGTGGACTCTGGTAGATGAGCAGCATTGTTACATCATGGATGTTAACTACAGCAAAACATCAACAAAGAAGAAAAAGGCTGAAGTTAGCAACACATCACTGAACTTTAGAGTCATCGTGAGTGGAGTTGCTTGTTTTTATTGCTGCATTTGTACTTATTTCACCTCACATCTTCACTTTTAATCCTAAAGTCTTCTTCAAATATATTGTTCTGGGCTTCTAAGATTGATGTTTACTATGTGTGTGTGTAGTCTGTGGAAAGTGTTGTTGTCCCTTGTGGATCCATTTGTTCACTTGAACGGACACATCATCATCATCGTTATCATTATCAAAATACAGATTTAAGCACTGTATTAGAGTGCCTCTTGTAGTACTCCAACTCGCCACACTGAGAAGTGGGGGCGATCCTGAGCTAGCAGATGCATGTTGCTATCATGTTTTATCAGCGAGGAAGACAGCATTTGTGTTTACTTTTTTGTCAGATCCAAGTGGTATTGCTCCGCTGAATAAATGAATCACTATGGCTGCCAATATGGAGGATTTTATTCACACACACACATATATATAAATGATAAATGGGTTGTACTTGTATAGCGCTTTTCTACCTTCAAGGTACTCAAAGCGCTTTGACACTACTTCCACATTTACCCACTCACACACACATTCACACACTGATGGAGGGAGCTGCCATGCAAGGCGACTACCAGCACCCATCAGGAGCAAGGGTGAAATGTCTTGCTCAGGACACAACGGACGTGACGAGGTTGGTACTAGGTGGGATTTGAACCAGTGACCCTCGGGTTGCGCACGGCCACTCTCCCACTGCGCCATGCCATATGTATATATATATATATATATATATGTATATATATATATGTATATATATGTATATATATATATATATATATATATATATATATATATATATATATATATATATATATATATATATATACATATATATATATATATATATATATATACATATATATATATATATATATATATATATATATATATATGTATATATGTTTAAAGGCCTACTGAAATGAGATTTTCTTATTTAAACGATGTGTCATACTTGATCATTTTGCGATATTGCCATATTTTTGCTGAAAGGATTTAGTAGAGAACATCCACAATAAAGTTCGCAACTTTTGGTCGCTAACAGAAAAGCCTTGCCACTACCGGAAGTCGCAGACGATGACGTCACATGTTGATGGCTCCTCACATCCTCACATTGATTTTAATGGGAGCCTCCAACAAAAACAGCTATTCGGATCGAGAAAATGACAATTTCCCCATTAGTTTGAGCGAGGATGAAAGATTTGTGTTTGAGTATATTGATAGCTAAGGACAAGAAAAAAAAAAAATAAGTTAAAAAAAAAAAAAGGGGTTGCATTGGGACGGATTCAGATGTTTTTAAACACATTTACTTGGATAATTCTGGGAAATCCCTTATCTTTCTATTGTGTTGCTAGTGTCTTAGTGAGTTTAACAGTACCTGATAGTCAGATGTGTGTGTTCACGGGTAGAGGTGGGTAGAGTAGCCAGAAATTCTACTCAAGTAAGAGTACTATTACTTTAGAGATTTATTACTCAAGTAAAAGCAAGGAGTAGTCACCCAAATATTTACTTGAGTAAAAGTAAAAAGTATGTTGTGAAAAAACTACTCAAGTACTGAGTAACTGATGAGTAACCTGTTTGTTTAATGATTATGGCAACAAATAATGCACAAAAACATAAAAATAGCAATGAGCAAATTCATAGCCAGGAATATCTCTTAAGCAACTAAAACAATAATATATATTAAATAATAGTACATTAAAATAAAATTAAAAAATGGCACATTGAGCCACAATAATTTAACAGCACCATAGGCTCAGTAGGCATTCATTGATTTGATTGATTGATTGATTGATTGATTGATTGATTGATTGATTGATTGAAACTTTTATTAGTAGATTGCACAGTACAGTTCATATTCCGTACAATTGACCACTAAATGGTAACACCCCAATAAGTTTTTCAACGTTTATATATTACTTAATAAATGACCAAGTCGAGGTGATCTACCTTATATATATATATATATATATATATATATATATATATATATATATATATATATATATATACACACACATGTATATATATATATACAGTATATAATTTATATTTATTTATTTTGCCGTTTTTGTTGACATGTTAAAGGTGTTTTAATGAATATACATGCATGTTTAACATATAGATTCCTATCTTTCATGAAGACAAGAATCTAAGTTGGTGTATTACCTGATTCTGATGACTTGCATTGATTGGAATCAGACGTCCACGTTTTCAAATGGAGGAGAAAAAAAGTTCCTCCTTCCTGTCTAATACCACATGAAAGTCGTTGGTTTTTGGCATCTTATTTGTCCAGCTTCTATATTTGTTTTTATACACTTTACAAGAAATACATTGGCGGCAATCTCCGTTGCTTGCTAGCTTGTTTGCGCTGGCTTTCGGAGACTCTTATTTTGTTAATGCAGGCGCGATGGAGCGGCGCTTTTATTGTGAAAACAGGAACTGTGCGATCAGTCTTTAGGCTTTTGACGGGAAGTACGGTTGAAATAAAAAGTGTATTTTTTCCTTTAAACTTTTGATTGATTGATTGAAACTTTTATTATTAGATTGCACAGTACAGTACATATTCTGCACAATTGACCACTAAATGGTAACACCCCAATAAGTTTGTCAACACGTTTAAGTCGGGTTTTACGTATCACAGTCATGTGACCGCCTGGCTCTGTTTGATTGGTCCAAGGTCACCAGTGACTGCATGTGATTGGTGAAACGCAGGCATGCGTGGATTCTACTTTGAAGCTCTGTCATTAACCAAAATAAACATTAATAGATCCATAAAAAAAAGTAGCGAGTAGTGAGCTTAATGTAGATAAATGGAACAGAGTAAAAGTAGCGTTTCTTCTCTATAAATATACTCAAGTAAAAGTAAAAGTATGTTGCATAAAAACTACTCGTAGAAGTACAATTTATCCCAAAAGTTACTCAAGTAAATGTAACGCGTTACTACCCACCTCTGGTGACATTGTTGTTTGAGTAACAATATTCTTAATGTGCTTCTACATTTATAGATTAGATATTTTATATTAGTGCTATTTTCAGTCCAGCACATGCCTTAATATGCAACAATGTGTAAATGTATTCAAAAAAAAAGAAAGAACAATTTGAGTAAACAGTACGAGACTTATTTTACATGGAAAAAACATTTTGTGTGTATGTACACACACACACGCGCACACACACACACACACACACACACACACATATATATATATATACATATATGTATATATATATATATATATATATATATATATATATATATATATATATATATATATATAGATATATAGATATATAGATAGATATCATCATGCAATTTCAGATTCATATGAAATATTGAAGTATTACATATTTTATTTGTAATTGTTAATAATCCCATAGATTATCACCTTTATATGATATACATATGTACTGGTTCACATCTGAAACATCTTCTGGACCACTTCATTTATTACTCTGTATTTGATTGTGTTGTGATTGTTTTATATGTATGTCCCCAGACCTTTTATGCAATATAAATGTGAAAGGATGGTTTTGTTTTTACAAATTTACATTTGTGGATACATCAAATAAATCCAGTATTGTGTTTTAAACATTTTTCATGTATTTTTTTTTTTTCTTTTTCAACATCCCCAAAACAACATCAATATCAGTCAAAGTTTGGAGTGTCAGACAAAAGCCAATATTGTACATCATCCCACAGAGATTTACTTTGCATACATTCTTAAAATAAACTGTTTATTGTGTTTCACAGTCACAGAACCAACAAGTGTTGTCTTCAATTGCAAAACAACATACAAAATATTATTTTAAGTGCTCAATTCCATCTTTATTTTTCTGTGATTAACTCTTTTGCCTTAGAAAGAATGGAAACTAAAGTTATGAGTATTTTTTTGTTCCAGAGAAAATAATAAGAAGAAGAAATAGTAAAGAATTAAAAAAAGATGCAGTAACTAGAATATTTTGAATGAAAGCCTTTTTAAATTTTGTAATATTTTTTATTTGCAGGTTGTGCTTAATGAAATCTTCAAATATTAAAATATTTTTATCATTCAATAAGTGCATCAGTGACCAAATGCCTTTTTCAAACCATTGCTGTTCAAAGATGGATTTGTTTCTCATTTTAATATAAGAACAATTCCATAGTGGAGTATTGTGTGTGATGAAGTTGTGTTTGTAAATTAGTTTCCAGTACAACAACACTTGCTGGTAGGGATGGGTACTGTTCACTTCTAATTCCATGTTTTATGTGTTATATATGTCAATATATTGTGTGTTTGTATTTTGCCAACATGGTAGAATCACATGATAGGCAGGTTGTATCATGTTTTTCTGTCACCTTGAGGAAATGGCATAAAGAGGAAGATGACAATATAATGTCACTTGGACAATGATGTACAGAACAGAGGAGATTTAGTTCATTTCTATTTTTGGTTATAGGTGATTCTTTTTTTTATTATTTCAAAAACCTCTCCCTTATCCAGCTATGGATTTCTGGTAGCTGCTTAAAAATAATTAATACGGAAAGCTTTACTTTAATAAGTGTATTGTTTTCCATTGATAAACACAATTGGGAACTGACGTTGCCAAGAATGGAACTCACGTCTTGTAGAATAAAAGGCCAACGCACCAACCTTTGTGCTATCAAAGTTTTGTTGACGTTACCAACAACAATCAGTAATCTGATGTTTATGAAATGGACATCAAGTTTGTTGTTTTGATTCAGTTTGTCATCCTTCTTTGATTCTAGTGGCATTTAAAAAACTGTTTTTATTCTCTCTCCATATTCCCAACTGACCACAAGACTCAAAAGACAACATTTTCGATGGAGCTTGGGCGGTTTATCACTTGTCGAATTTCCCGGCAAATCTGTACTGCTTCCTGAAGCGGTCACGGGGCTTCTTACGTCATCATTTCTGGCTCCTCCCCTGAATGAAATAGGCCTCCATACACGCCTGGTGGAAACACCCCCTCCATTAGTCCACACACGCCTCCAAGCCTCCGCACCATCGGAAGCGGACCAAGGATCGCTGGCTGACACCGATATATCAATTTAATAGCATGACCCATAGATAGAAAAAATGGAAAAAAGCCGATAGGGCTGGGCGATTAAACGATGTCACTATATATTGCAAAATACATCAAATCGAAACCAATTAAAAAAGTCATTTGAAAAAAGGCCGATAGGGCTGGGCTGTAAAACAATACAATATATATAATGATAGACACATGACTGATGTTAAAAAAGTAGGAAAATGGCCAATAGGGCTGGCTGATAAAACTAGACACATAACTTATGTGGGGGGAGGGGGCACCAGACTTTTGAAGAGGGAACGTGCGCCCTCCTGTGGACTTCTGCTGCAACTGCACACACAAAGAACTTCATTACTTCCAAGTGTGCCTTATTTAGTGTCCCAGACTTCCAATTCCTCCTTTACATGTTTAGTGTATAAGTATTAATTAAACAACTGTTTGATATATGAATATTAAAAACGTATTTAGTGTATAAATATTAAATACATGTTCAGCGTATAAATTAAATATATATATATATATATATATATATATATATATATATATATATATATATATATATGTATATATAGAGAGAGAGAGAGAGAGAAAGAGAGCGAGAAAGAGAGAGAGAGTGAGAGAGATAGAGAGAGACATAACGAGACAGAGAGAGAGAGAGAGGACCAGACTTATTAAGAGGGAATGTGCGCCCACCTGTGGACTTCTGCTGCAACTGCACACACAAAGAACTTCATTACTTCCAAGTGTGCCTTATTTAGTGTCCCAGACTTCCAATTCCTCCTTTACATGTTTAGTGTATAAGTATTAATTAAACAACTGTTTAACATATGAATATTAAAAACGTGTTTAGTGTATAAATATTAAATACACGTTTAGCATATAAATTAAATATATATTTATATAGACATATATATACATAGAGAGAGTGAGAGTGAGAGGGACAAAGAGAGTGAGAAAAAAAGAGAAAGAGAGAAATAGAAAGAGAAAGAGAGAGAGAGAGACCAGACTTATTAAGAGGGAACGTGCGCCCTCCTGTGGACTTCTGCTGCAACTGCACACACAAAGAACTTCATTACTTCCAAGTGTGCCTTATTTAGTGTCCCAGACTTCCAATTCCTCCTTTACTAATTAAACAACTTTTTAATATATGAATATTAAAAACTTATTTAGTGTATAAATATTAAATACATGTTTAGCGTATAAATTGTATAAATATATATATATATATATATATATATATATATATATATATATATATATATATATATATATATATATATATATATATATGTATATATATATATATATATGTAGGTGTGGGATAAAAATCACAAGACTACTTCATCTCTACAGAACTGTTTTATGAGGGGTTCCCTCAATCATCAGGAGATTTTGCGCTCTACCACGGTATCGAGCACTATTCTCTGGATAATCCAATCAAGACATATATATATATATATATATATATATATATATATATATATATATATATATATATATAAATATATATATATATATATATATATATATTTATATATATATATATATATATATGTATATAAAGAGAGAGAGAGAGAGAAAGAACCAGACTTATTAAGAGGGAACGTGCGCCCTCCTGTGGACTTCTGCCGCAACTGCACACACAAAGAACTTCATTACTTCCAAGTGTGCCTTATTTAGTGTCCCAGACTTCCAATTCCTCCTTTACATGTTTAGTGTATAAGTATTAATTAAACAACTGTTTAATATACGAGTATTAAAAACTTGTTCAGTGTATAATTATTAATTAAACAACTGTTTAATATATAATTATTAAAAAAAACTTGTTTAGTGTATAAATATTAAATACATGTTTAACGTATAAATTAAATGTATATTTATATATATATATAATATATATATATATATAGAGAGAGAGAGAGAGAGAGAAAGAAAGAGAGAGCAAGAGAGAGACAAAGAGCTAGACAGAGAGAGAGAGAGAGAGAGAGAGTGAGTGAGAGAGAGGGAGAGAGAGCAAGAGAGAGAGAGAGAGAGAGAGAAAGAGAGAGAAAAAGAGAGAGAGCGAGAGAGACGAGACTTATTAAGAGGCAACGTGCGCCCTCCTGTGGACTTCTGCTGCCTCTGCTGTCGTGAAAAAAACACACACCAAATAACCCTTAGAAAGTAATAACATGATTAAAAATAAAATTACAAAACGCCACACAAATACTCAACCTAATCAACATTATAATCAAGTAACATCTCAAAGAACGGATCTTCATTTCCATCCTTGAAATCTACCTCACCTTGTCCCAAGGCTGTGTAACTGAACGAACGTAGACGAAATCATACGCGTAATTAGTGATCTTATCAGCGGAATCACACAAACTGACAAGACAACAATAGAGCTAAGACCACTAGCATAATCGTCCCAAGTTGCATTATCCACGAACGCCAGTTTGCTACTCAGGACGGATCCACCACAACATCTTCTCCTATTGCGTCTCGCAGAGAAGTCAAATTCTGAATACCCTGCGAAATGACGGAATCATCTCCAGTATTGTCTGGAATGTACGTACAGCACCATGAATTCAGCAGAGCACAAACTCCTCCGACGCTCGCTACCAAATGGTCTAATACTATACGATTTTGCAAAGTCACTGCCCGTAACGCCTTCATTTCCACTCTGCTCGCCTCCGTAATAGTAACTGTCCAATTTACAAAACCTGAAAACCGATGATTCAGCATCTCCATTCTAAGCATGAGTTTCCCCACGCCCAGCTGTGGAAACAATGACAATGCCACCTTTTCTCCTGGTGTCCAAAGTTCAAGATCTGCAGGCACATTTGTACCCCAAATCGCATCATGGGGTGCATACTCACGCTTACCCCTATGACTCGGAACAGCTGACACAATGTAAGAGTGGTCAGCAGCTGTTATCATAGCACAACGGCCCATCCAATTCTATGGCAATCTAACATAAACGTTAAAGCCACAAAGCCACAGAACATCCTCCTGAGGCCGCGTGCCAGTTTGATCTGTAAAATAGGGAGAACAGCCCCCTCCTTGCGCAGCCTGTGAAATGTTCAAACTAGTGTTACCGTGATATGTAGTGCATGAACTAGTCACATTTAAACAATACATCAGTGGAATTTGTCCCATCTGCACTGGCGGCTCTCTAAGGCTCCAAGATACCGCATAACACGCACATTTCATACCCGGCCTAATATAAACTGGACCAAAAAGCACATTCGTATCATTATCGGACCACAGATCATAAAAATCTAACTTCGGATCTTCAAGCGAAGACAAAGGTGTCCCCGTATGCGCTTTAACCGTATCATTCAGATTTGCTGCAAAAAGGTATAACACATCCTGGGAAAATATCTATAACCCTCCATTACAGGCTTAGGTGTGACATGTGGATTGGACGCCGCTATAGGCATATATGTACAGACATAGCAGTTTGAGACATTATGTGAGTCCGCTACACATTTGTCCTGGTGATTTTGGCCCTCAGCGCCTTCACCTGTGTCTGCAAACTAGTAGTGTTTCTCTAAAGATGTGATGCGAGGGAGGTGTGTGTAACCCTCGTCTCTGCAGCCGCGGATCCTGCCGTAGGAGCCAAAAGCGATTTTACAGCTCCTCACTCCTCTGCTGCCACCGCTACAGGGCCCGAAATCGCCTTGCATTGCGAAGCGTGGACCCACGTCGGCCGTTCTTCCACTTTCACTGCAGTGTGGGTGACGAGGAGAACTTGGAACGGGCCGAGCCAGCCTCATTGTTTCCAGCTCTTCCGTCTGAAGTTCTTGATAAGCACGAAGTCGCCCGGCACAATGGTGTGTAGAGGATGATCCGCTCGCCCCGGAAGAGCCAAAGAGACTTGCCTTCGAATATTAGCAAAACACTTTGTTAAAGATATACAATATCTTACCAGTCCGTCTTCACAGAGGGTCGTCTCAATTGGCGGTCCTGATGGTCCTATCCCCACATTAGGGGGGACTGCAAACAGAATCTCAAAAGGTGACAGGTTATGACGCGTGCACACCTGCATAGGCATGTACATGACAACTATCCGCAAACATTTAGGCCAGCTGAGCTTAGTCTCTTCACAACATTTGGCAAGTTTTAATTGAATTGTTCCGTTTTCTCTTTCAACAGCACCTCCGGATTGTGATGGTAGCTGCAATGAGTTCTCAAATCAATTTGCAAATAATCAGACAATTGCTGTATCACCTCATTTACAAAATGTGAACCATTGTCACTCCATAACTTCTTTGGAATGCCCCACTTTGCCACAATTTCAGTTAAAAGTGCTTTTGCCACTGCAGCGGAAGAAGCATGTTTCGCTGGGAAGGCTTCTACCCATTTTGAAAACATATCAACCATCCATCCACCCATCCATCTTCTACCGCTTATTCCCTTTTGGGATCGCGGGGGGCGCTGACGCCTATCTCAGCTACAATCGGGCGGAAGGCGGGGTACACCCTGGACAAGTCGCCACCTCATCGCAGGGCCGACACAGATACACAGACAACATTCATACTCACATTCACACACTAAGGACCATTTACACATCACTAGACAATATTTTTTCCCTTCACTGGGTGTAAGTTCAATGAAATCCATCATGACATGCTCAAAAGCCCTACTAGGCGGTGGGTGTGCTGCTTGTGGTAATGGTCTAAATTTACCTGGATTATTTTGAGCACAAATCAAACAACTTTTACAGAGATGTTCTGTGAAAGCGTAAAAGCCCTTAGTAAACCAGAATTGCTGTACTGTTGGACACATCCCTCCCGTTGACACATGGTCCAACCCATCACTCAATTTCACATAACAATCAAACAAGCGTTTAGGAAGACAAGGCTTCCCATCCATCCATCCATTTTCTGCCGCTTATTCCCTTTGGGGTCGCGGGGGGCGCTGGTGCCTATCCCAGCTACAATCGGGCGGAAGGCGGTGTACACCCTGGACAAGTCACCACCGCATCACAGGGCCAACACAGATAGACAGACAACATTCATACAAAGCTTCAGGCGTCAGGGCCAAACCCGGCTCCATCCCGGAAAACAGCACCAGAATTAGCCCATGCCTGTCGTTCCTCGCCCACAAACAACTCGGCACTTGCGCCAACAAGGAGGAAATCTCAGTCGGAGAAGTCACCGCAGTCAAAGTCAGGTGTGCGTCATACTTTTCGTCAGTCGGAGATGCTAATTGCACCGAACGTAGCAAATGAATTTTTGCCGCATAATTAATTCTATATGCATCAACTGATTGTGAATAGAATACATTTTTTCCCGCGTGCACACGGTTGCCAATCCTTTGCCAAAAAACAGTCATGCATTAAAGGATTTAAATCCCGCCAATTATCAGATTTAGCTTCTGCTATCGGAATGTGCGGACTGGAATTTTCAACATGATCCAATATTTCTTGTGATGGAGTTAATTTTACTGCAACTGCACATTTGCATCCATCAAAATAGACGTCATTAATAAACAAACTATCATTCAAACCATGATAGAATGAAGCTTCATATTCTTGGTCCGGACCTTCACGAACATGTGACACACAATACATGCTTTCAGATTCAATTCTGTCAGATACTGGATTCAAACAGGGTGATATTGTGCTCTCTAGATCCTGCAAAGCAGTGGTCGTTACCCACCACTGATAGATATAGAGCGGACAATTCACCTCCAATGAGACAAAATTCGACCCATTTGCATTCCTCTCCACTTTGAGGCCTTCTGGCATCGGAGTGATTCCGATACCCCATTTTAACATTAAATCACGACCCAACAGATTGATTGGACAAAGATCAGACATTAAAAACAAATGTTTTGTTGTCATTGTACAATCAGCCGTCGCCCATGTACAACGAATTGGTATTGAAAACTTTTCTAGACAGTTTGCCCACTCGCACTAGTGGAAAACATAGTTCTACCACTCAATTTTGTAGAGAATTCACTCGTTTGAATTACGCTGTTTGTCGCTCCAGAATCGACAAGAAACGTCAATGACCTTCCACCCACATCACACACAATCATCGGCATTTTCTTATAGGCTAAGTCCTCACAAAAAGCATACGTCCCAATCATTGGCTGTTCACGCTCTTCTAATTCCCTAATTCTGTCCTGCACCTTAGCAAGCAGCAATGTATCAGTAAAAGCAAGTGCGTCTTCGTTGCGGTTAGCGGTTAGTATGGTGTTGTCGTGAGAGGGTGTGGGTGCAACACTTATCTGTTTCGTTGTCTCAGGTCCCGAGCCGGTCAGTCAATCTGAATTGTTTCTGAGTTGGCCTCCATCCGCTCTGCCCCAATAGTCCCGCTGTCCATCCCGTTTATTCTCAGGACAGTCTCGCCTCCAGTGACCTTCCTTTCCGCACGTGAAACAATAGTTACGGCCACGTCCATCTTTCTTCTTGCCTCCATCCCGCGTTCATTTCACAGTGGCAGTCCTCAAAGTGTTCAAAAATCAGTCCTTGGTGGGGTCCCACAAGTCCCCCATGTCCCAAAAATGCAAAAAAATGAATAAAAAAAACAGGGGCCGGATTTGGACCCCGGCGTGCCATAGCTTGGACACCTATTTCGAAAATTGCCCCCGGCCGGGTATCTTTTCCTTGGAGTTCATAGAGAGCAAATCTAGCAGAAAATTGGCATTTTAAACAAAGAGAGGGAGTTTGGAGGGGGCAAAACGTCCCGCGTGCACCTCTGCTGCTATCTTTGCCAACTGCTCCGGTCCCAGATGCACCAGCAGAAGTTTTTGTATTTCTGCTCCTGTGGGACGCCATGCCCGACAGAAAGCCTGGAATGCGGCTGCAAGCGCGTCTCCACCTCTGTGTGGTGACGGCCAGTCTCTGATCGCTTCACGCATTTCCTGGTCCATCTGGTGTAAGACCAAAGCGGGAGTCCCTTGCGGTCCTGGATATTCCATCATCGGAGCCTGGAAGGTTCTGCCACTTCTCAGAGTCCTGCCAGCACTGTCCTCACTCAGAGACATTTTATTCACTTCGTTGGTCACATGTTGAATTGATGAGCCCGATGCTCCTTGATTGTCATCCTGATGTGAGTGGGAGGACCCCGCCGGGGCTGCTGCGCCGTGCCCCGAGACTGCCCGCTGGTAGTTAGTGGGCGAAAACGGCGTTGTGAGGGGTAGAGTTGGGAGCTGCTGAAGCTGGAGCTGGAGGGGTGACATCGGCGGGTGCTGTTGTTGGTGCTGGTGCTGTTGTTGGTGCTGGTGCTGTTGTTGGTGCTGGTGCTGTTGTTGGTGCTGGTGCTGCTGTTGCTGTTGCTGCTGCTGCTGGTCGTAGTGCGGGGGCAGAGTGGGGTAAAGTGGCGTCCAGTCCTCAGAAACCCTTCGACTGCGACTCAGGCCCTGAGATTGGCTCGAAAACAGAGTACTGGGAAAAATATCAGTTGCAAGATCGATCTTTTCTTTATTTTCTGCTTCACTCATCTAATGTTTCTTTATGTTGTTCAAACAATTCAAATCTTTCACACCCACAGTCTTTCCCTTTCGCATGTTGACCTCTTGTAGCGCTAACTTTTCTTTAATTTTACTCAATTGATTCATCCTAAATGAACCAGTCTTGGAAATCCCAATTCATTCACCCATACTTTCACACACATTAGGGCTCCCTCTACATATTTTCTTTCATTGTGCACATACATGGGAAATCACAATCGAATACCTCAGGCTTAATTTTCCTGGACTACATATTCGAGCTCGTTTTAATTTTCCGCTCTTTTTGTTTAAACTTAACATACTAAAATGTGTGTTGTTTCTTCCGGCCTCTAACCGGGCATACACTCACGGCCTTATAGACACTGTTAATCATCGGGACTCTAACCCTAAATCCGTGTTATTTCTTCCGGCCTCTAACCGGGCATATAGATACGTTTTTAGGAAGACACGGCTACTTTCATTGGGACTCCAACCCGGCATTAAAATCGGGACTCTAACCCAGGGACTCTAACCCAGCGCTACATTTTGGGACTCTAACCCAGCGCTACAATTGGGACTCTAACCCAGCGCTACAATTGGGACTCTAACCCAGGGACTCTAACCCAGTGCTACAATTGGGACTCTAACCCAGGGACTCTAACCCAGCGCTACAATTGGGACTCTAACCCAGGGACTCTAACCCAGCGCTACATTTTGGGAACCTAACCCAGGGACTCTAACCCAGTGCTACAATTGGGACTCTAACCCAGGGACTCTAACCCAGTGCTACAATTGGGACTCTAACCCAGGGACTCTAACCCAGCGCTACATTTTGGGACTCTAACCCAGGGACTCTAACCCGGCATTAAAAATCGTAGGGAGACGGAAAAAGAACGGCTAATTTCCCATGTATGAAACATATAAATCACTCAAGCTTTGTCACACAAAAAAACCTTTTGTGGATTCGTCTTTTGTTTAAAATTCAAATGTCAGAGATTCGTCTTAAAATTTCAGTCAGGATGATTCAATTAATTTACCGTTACGATGTTGCAGCGGGTTAAACGTCATCTCGAAGAGACGGCCGTCCGATTCGCAGGGGCCTCGAAAACTCTCCCGTCCTTTCAAATTTCTGGGAAGGAGAAGTCAGCTTTTTTGTGCTGCCGGGTTGATTAGTCCATTTCAGCGGCCTCTGCCAACGGGAACAGCGATCTTCTTGGGATCCCGCTTCTGCACACCAACTTGTCGTGGAAATTTCTTAAAGACGATCCTTTAGTGACAAATAGCTTTGAAATAATTGATCAAAGTAACAAACAAATAATAACAAGCTTTGCAAAGCGAGACCAAACCAGAACGACACATCCGTTCGTTCCAGCTTGTTCTAAATCTTTTAGAATATGTCATGACAATTATACATTCTCAGAAGTCCCACCCTCCATGCTCATTTACATACAGTACACCAGTGGAATGAATACCCAAAGTCCTGTGAAGAAGGAGAGGGTGTCGTTTGCCCAGAAGGGGAGGGGGGTCACTCGGGAAAGGGCAACAGTTTAGCAGGGGGGGGGTACCAGGGAGAGAAAACACACATGTCCAGGTCAACTAAAGTCCACATGTCACATCAAAGACACAGGAGCCAGACCTTGATCAGATAAGAGATCTCCTGCTGAGTGTCACATTTCTGAGTCTAATAAACAACTTTTGGTACCCAGTTCAAAGAAAATCATCTATTTAAACGAGTATAAGTATTTTTTTTATCACACTGTCCTAGGTAAATACATTATAATAATAATAATGGATTAGATTTATATCGCGCTTTTCTATTATTAGATACTCAAAGCGCTCACAGAAAAGTGGGAACCCATCATTCATTCACACGATGGTGGTGGTAAGCTACATCTGTAGCCACAGCTGCCCTGGGGTAGACTGACGGAAGCGTGGCTGCCAGTTTGCACCTACGGCCCCTCCGACCACCACCTATCATTCATTCATCATCTATTCACCAGTGTGAGCGGCACCGGGGGCAAGGGTGAAGTGTCCTGCCCAAGGACACAACGGCAGCGATTTGGATGTCAATAGGTGGGAAGCGAACCTGCAACCCTCAGGTTTCTGGCACGGCCGCTCTACCCACTACGCCATGCCGCCCCCAACTGCCAACGACATGTACTCTGCCTCACATGTGGATAAAGCAACAGTAGCTTGTTTTCTTGTTTTCCATGAGATTAGAGAGCTACCTCCGCTTAGACTAGCACAATAACCTGATGTGCTTCTCCTGTCAGACACATCTGAAGCCCAGTCAGCGTCACTGTACACTCTCAATCCCAGTTTTTCACTTTCATTTCTTTTGAAACATAACTTGTTTTCTGCTGTACCTTTGAGGTATCTAAAGACATATTTTACTGTGTTGGCTCAGCAAAGTGTTGGGATAACTTCCTGACCACAAAACTTCTGTCTGGACGTGTGCATGTGGACAAGTAAATTAGGCTTCCAACTGCCTCCCTGAACCTTCTTTGATCTGTCGTTTTGTCTGCAACATCTGTGTACTCTAGTTTTGGTTCACGTGGAGTCTCTCTGGACTTGCAATTTTGCATTTCAAATCTCTCTAAGATGTTGTGAACATATCTCTCTTGAGACATTGTGACTTTACCATTTGTTTGGTCAAAATCTATTCCCAGAAAATGTTTCAATTTTCCTAGATCCTTCATTTTGAATCTTTCAGTGAGCATCATTTTCACACTGTTGAGTACACCATTGTTTTTAGATGCTATGATGAGATGGTCTACCCATACTAGTAAAATCACGTTCTCATAATACTTCTCTCGTAAGTACACACAATGATCAGCAGAATTTTGTACAAAACCATTCTCAGTTAGACATGTGTGCAACATTGCATTCCAATTTCTACCGGACTGTTTCAAGCCGTAGAGAGACTTGTGCAATTTACACACTAGCTTTTCACCTGTGACTGATTCTTTGTCGTAGCCTTCTGGCTGTTCGATATGAATTTCACAATCGATCGGAGCGTGAAGATAAGCAGTCTTCACATCAAGCCGGTGCAGCACTAGCTCCTCTTGTGCCGCCTTTTGCATGATCACCCTCACACTTGTCATGTCTGCTGTGGGTGAAAATGTCTCTTTGTAGTCAGTTCCCTTTTCTGACTGTAGCCTTTCGCTACGAACCTCGCTTTGTATTTATCTGTTCCGTCAATGTCACTCTTGAGGCCATAGACCCATTTTCCCCCCACTGTCTGGTGGCAAATGGGTGAGGGTAAAGGTGTCGTTTTCCTCCAGTGACTTTACCTCATCATCCATAGCATTTTTCCACTGCCCTGATTTGTTTGACATTATCGCTTCCTTGTAGGTTTGAGGAATGTCACATACTGCTCTGTAGCAAGAGTCCACGCATGTTACAAATGTTTCCAATGTTTTCAAAGTCCTGTAAGTGAACCGGCCTCCTCCGGGTTCATGGTGGGTTCCTTCCATTTACAGTGTCAGGGACTCTGTGCGTTCAGTCTGTTCAGGTAAAGTCTCAGAAACACCCTGTAAACCTTGATCTGGTACATTTTCAACCTTGTCATCATCAACACAAATTTCTCTTTCATTAACCCTGGGGTTTACATCACCATACCCCGTGTATGACTCACATGTTTGTGTTTCTTTTTCTGTTGCAGTTTTGGTTGTGAATTTTACCAATCTGTGTTTCTGAACTTTCTCTTGTTCTGGGTAGTACACTAGGTAGTCTGGGCAGTTTTTATCATAACCCACAAAAACACCCTGCTCACACCTAGAGTCTAGCTGGCCCTTGGCTTGTTGCTGGTAAGCATAGCACACTGATCCAAATGTTTGCATTTTGGAAACGTTTGGTTCTTTCCCTACGAACAACTAGTATGGCGTTTTCTGTGTACGCCTAGAGTAGCATCTGTTCCGTACAAAGGCTGCCGTCTGTACAGCGTAGTTCAATCAATCAATCAATGTTTACTTATATAGCCCTAAATCACTAGTGTCTCAAAGGGCTGCACAAACCACCACGACATCCTCGGTAGGCCCACATAAGGGCAAGGACAACTCACACCCAGTGGGACATCGGTGACAATAATGACTATGAGAACCTTAGAGAGGAGGAAAGCAATGGATGTCGAGCGGGTCTAACATGATACTGTGAAAGTTCAATCCACAATGGATCCAACACAGTCGCGAGAGTCCAGTCCAAAGCGGATCCAACACAGCAGCGAGAGTCCCGTTCACAGCGGAGCCAGCAGGAAACCATCCCAAGCGGAGGCGGATCAGCAGCGCAGAGATGTCCCCAGCCGATACACAGGCAAGCAGTACATGGCCACCGGATCGGACCGGACCCCCTCCACAAGGGAGAGTGGGACATAGAAGAAAAAGAAAAGAAACGGCAGATCAACTGGTCTAAAAAGGGAGTCTATTTAAAGGCTAGAGTATACAAATGAGTTTTAAGGTGAGACTTAAATGCTTCTACTGAGGTGGCATCTCGAACTGTTACCGGGAGGGCATTCCAGAGTACTGGAGCCCGAACGGAAAACGCTCTATAGCCCGCAGACTTTTTTTGGGCTTTGGGAATCACTAATAAGCCGGAGTCCTTTGAACGCAGATTTCTTGCCGGGACATATGGTACAATACAATCGGCAAGATAAGATGGAGCTAGACCGTGTAGTATTTTATACGTAAGTAGTAAAACCTTAAAGTCACATCTTAAGTGCACAGGAAGCCAGTGCAGGTGAGCCAGTATAGGTATATATGTATGTATATATGTATATAAAGGTATATACAGTACAGGCGTAATGTGATCAAACTTTCTTGTTCTTGTCAAAAGTCTAGCAGCCGCATTTTGTACTAACTGTAATCTTTTAATGCTAGACATGGGGAGACCCCAAAATAATACGTTACAGTAATCGAGACGAGACGTAACAAACGCATGGATAATGATCTCAGCGTCTTTAGTGGACAGAATGGAGCGAAGTTTTGCGATATTACGGAGATGAAAGAAGGCCGTTTTAGTAACATTACGGAGATGAAAGAAGGCCGTTTTAGTAACGCTTTTAATGTGTGCCTCAAAGGAGAGAGTTGGGTCGAAGATAATACCCAGATTTTTTACCGTGTCGTCTTGTTTAATTGTTCGGTTGTCAAATGTTAGAGTTGTATTATTAAATAGAGTTTTGTGTCTAGCAGGACCGATAATCAGCAATTCCGTTTTTTTGGCGTTGAGTTGCAAAAAGTTAGCGGACATCCATTGTTTAATTTCATTAAGACACGCCTCCAGCTGACTACAATCCGGAGTGTTGGTCAGCTTTAGGGGCATGTAGAGTTGGGTGTCATCAGCATAACAGTGAAAGCTAACACCGTATTTGCGTATGATGTCACCTAGCGGCAGCATGTAGATGCTGAAGAGTGCAGGGCCAAGGACCAAACCCTGGGGAACTCCACACGTTACCTTAACGTAGTCCGAGGTCACATTGTTATGGGAGACACACTGCATCCTATCAGTAAGATAAGAGTTAAACCAAGACAGGGCTAAGTCCGACATACCAATTCGTGTTTTGATACGTTCTAATAAAATATTATGATCGACGGTATCGAAAGCAGCGCTAAGATCGAGGAGCAGCAACATAGATGATGCATCAGAATCCATCGTTAGCAATAGATCATTAGTCAATTTTGCGAGGGCTGTCTCCGTGGAGTGATTTGCCCTGAAACCGGATTGAAAGGTTTCACATAGATTGTTAGACGCTAAGTGTTCATTTAACTGCTCCGCAACAATTTTTTCAAGGATTTTTGAAATAAAGGGAAGGTGAGACACCGGTCGGTAGTTTACCATGAGGTCAGGATCGAGGTTAGGTCTTTTAAGAAGAGGATGAATAACCACTTTTTTGAATGCTAGGGGAACAGTGCCCGAGGAGAGTGATAAGTTTATAATATTTAGCACTGATGGACCTAATAATACAAAGAGCTCCTTGATCAGTTTCCCAGGAAGAGGGTCAAGTAAGCATGTCGTCTGTTTTATTCCATTTACACGTTGTAACAATTCCTCTAATGTTATTTCCTCAAAACGAGAGAAACTATTTTGGAGGGCAGTATCCGCCGTATATACAATCGTGTCAGTGTTAATAGAACCCCGTTGTAGCTGGGACGCATTGTCTTTAATCTCCTTTCTAATGACTTCAATTTTCTTACTAAAGAATTGCATAAAGTCATCAGCTGAGTGGGTTGAGCTACTGGAAGGAGTCCCTTGTTGGGTTAGCGATGCTACCGTACTAAACAAAAATTTAGGATCGTTTTTATTACGGTGGATGAGATTTGAGTAATATTTAGCTTTAGCTAAGGTAAGCATGCGTTTATAAGTTATTAAACCATCACTAAATGCTTGATGGTGCACCTCAAGTTTAGTCGTGCGCCATTTGCGTTCCAGCTTTCTGCATAATAATTTCTGAGCTCTAGTTTCTTCTGTAAACCACGGGGTGCGCTTTTTTGGAGCCTTTTTTAACTTTAGCGGTGCTATGTTATCAATGGTTTCGCGCAGGGCGTCGTTAAACAGGTAAGTTACTTTCTAGCAGTAAGCGTCTACCCATCTCATGAAGGGTTCTCCACCCTCTCTAGGCCGTGCCATTTTAGTGTGGTGAATAGGGTGAAGACGTTTCATGTCTAATCCTATTCTTTATTAACAGTGCCTGGAACTCTTTGCTTGTATACTCAGAAGCATTATCTGATCTGATGCACCGAACCTCACTGTATGGTGCTACGTCAGCTAAGAACCGTTCTGTTGCGAGACCTGCATTACTCTTAGACCTTAGAAAGTACACCATCATGGTACCAGAATAGTCATCAGTAAATATTTGTGCATATTTGTGACCATTGATGCTAGGCGTTTGCATGAGACCGGCTAGGTCAGTGTGGACTAGCTCCAAGGGTTTCTTAGCCCACCTGTCAGGCTCCTTGTTTCTCGTCTGGGTAAATTTGCCTTTTGTGCACACTTCACATAATTGTGCTGGTTTAGCCGCACTCCCTATTATCTCCATGCCTCTCACTACACCTTATAATTTCTGCACATCTTCATAATTACAATGGCCCAACATTTCATGCCAGGTTTGTACATCATGACACACTTTACATTGATCAATATCAGTTTGAACAGTAGGCAAGTAATACAGATGACCACTTTGGTGTATGTCAAACCTGCTACCGTCCCTTGTGACCATGCGATTGTCCCCTTTCTCGAAGGTGATCGTCGCTCCTCCATTTGTGGCACGCGGCACGGAAAATATGTCATGTGGCTATGTGGGTATCATTATTTAATATTTATACACTAAACATGTATTTAATATTCATACACTAAATATGTATTTAATATTAATACACTAAACATATTTAATTATGTACTAATTATATATTTAATATTCATACAGTATACATGTATTTTTTTAAACATGTATCTAATATGTATACACTAAACATGTATTTAATATCAATACGCTGAACATGTATTTAATATTAATACACTGAACATGTATTTAATATTAATACACTAAACATATGTTTAATATTTATACACTAAACATGTATTTAATATTAATACACTAAACATGTATTTAATATTAATACACTAAACATGTAGTTATTATTCATACACTAAACATTTATTTAATATTCATACACTAAACATGTAGTTATTATTCATACACTAAACATGTATTTAATATTAATACACTAAACATGTATTTAATATTAATACACTAAACATGTAGTTATTATTCATACACTAAACATGTATTTAATATTCATACACTAAACATTGATTTAATATTCATACACTAAACATGTATTTAATATTAATACACTAAACATGTATTTAATATTCATACACTAAACATTGATTTAATAGTAATACACTAAACATGTATTTAATATTCATTCACTAAACATTGATTTAATATTAATACACTAAACATGTATTTAATATTCATACACTAAATATGTATTTATTATTTATCCACTAAACATGTATTTAATATTCATACACTAAACATGTATTTAATATTCATACACTAAATATGTATTTGATATTATCCACTAAACATATTTTTAATATTAATACACTTAACATGTATTTAATATTTATACACTAAACATGTATTTAATATTCATTAACTAAACATGTATTTCATATTCATACACTAAACATTGATTTAATATTAATACACTAAACATGTATTTAATATTCATACACTAAACATGTATTAAATATTCATACACTAAACATGTATTTAATATTTATACACTAAACATGTATTTAATATTCATACACTAAACATGTATTTAATATTCATACACAAAACATTGATTTATTATTAATACACTAAACATGTATTTAATATTAATACACTGAACATGTATTTAATATTCATACACTAAACATGTATTTAATATTCATACACTAAACATGTATTTAATATTCATACACTAAACATGTATTTAATATTCATACACTAAACATTGGTTTAATATTAATACACTAAACATGTATTTAATATTCATACACTAAACATTGATTTAATATTCATACACTAAACATGTATTTAATATCCATACACTAAACATGTATTTAATATTAATACACTGATTATGTATTTAATAATCATATACTAAACGTATATGTAATTATATACTAATCATATATTTAATATTCATACAGTAAACATGTATTTATTATCCTCTAAATAAGGCACACTTGGAAATAATGAATTTCTTTATGTGTGCAGTTGCGGCAGAAGTCCACAGGAGGGCGCACGTTCCCTCTTAATAAGTCCGGTCCTCTCCGTCTCTCTCTCTCTCTTTTTCCTTTTTTTTTGTTTCTTTTATTTTTTTTTACATAAGTTTGGTTTCTCATACACTTATATTTATACACTAAACATGTATTTAATATTAATACACTGAACATGTATTTAATATTCATACACTAAACATATATTTACTATATGTACACTAAACATATATTTATATTAATACACTAAATATGTATTTAATATTAATACAAAAAAACATGTATTTAATTTTAATAAACTAAACATATATTTAATAATAATACACAAAAAATGTATTTAATATTAATACACTAAACATGTATTTAATATTTATAAACTAAACATATATTTAATATTTATACACTAAACATGTATTAAATATTCATACACTAAACATGTATTTAATATTAATACACTAAACATGCATTTAATATTTATACACTAATCATGTTTTTAATATTTATACACTAAATATGTATTTAATATTTATACACTTAACATGTATTTAATATTTATACACTAAACATGTATTTAATATTCATACAAAAACATGCATTTAAGTTTAATAAATTAAACATATATTTAATATTAATACACTAAACATGTATTTAATATTTATACACTAAACATTGATTTAATATTAATACACTAAACATGTATTTAATATTCATACACTAAACATGTATTTAATATTAATACACTGAACATGTATTTAATAATCATATACTAAACGTATATGTAATTATATATTAATCATATATTTAATATTCATACAGTAAACATGTATTTATTATCCTCTAAATAAGGCACAATTGGAAATAATGAATTTCTTTATGTGTGCAGTTGCGGCAGAAGTCCACAGGAGGGCGCACGTTCCCTCTTAATAAGTCCGGTCCTCTCCGTTTCTCTCTCTCTCTTTTTCCTTTTTCTTTCGTTTCTTTTATTTTTTTTTACATAAGTTTGGTTTCTCATACACTTATATTTATACACTAAACATGTATTTAATATTAATACACTAAACATGTATTTAATATTTATACACTAAACATGTATTTAATATTAACACACTAAACATGTATTTAATTTTAATACGAAAACATGTATTTAATTTTAATAAACTAAACATATATTTAATATTAATACACTAAACATGTATTTAATATCAATACACTAAACATGTATTTAATTTTAATACAAAAACATGTATTTAATTTTAATAAACTAAACATGTATTTAATATTAATACACTAAACATGTATTTAATTTTAATACAAAAACATGTATTTAATTTTAATAAACTAAACATATATTTAATATTAATACACTAAACATGTATTTAATATCAATACACTAAACATGTATTTAATATTCATACACTAAACATGTATTTAATATTAATACGCTAAACATGTATTTAATATTAATACACTAAACATGTATTTAATATTTATACACTAAACAAGTATTTAATATTAATACACTAATCATGTATTTAATAATCATACACTAAATATGTATTTAATATCCATACACTAAACATGTGTTTAATATTCATACACTAAACATGTTTTTAATATTAATACACTAAACATGTATTTAATATTAATACACTAAACATGTATTTAATATTAATACACTAAACATGTATTTAATATTAATACACTAATCATGTATTTAATAATCATATACTAAATATGTATTTAATATTTATACACTTAACATGTATTTAATATTCATACACTAAACATGTATTTAATATTCATACACTAATCATGTATTTAATAATCATACACTAAATATGTATTTGATATTCATACACTAAACATGTATTTAATATTCATACACTAAACATGTTTTTAATATTAATACACTAAACGTGTATTTAATATTTATACACTAAACATGTATTTAATATTCATACACTAAACATGTTTTTAATATTCATACACTAAACGTGTATTTAATATTTATACACTAAACATGTATTTAATATTCATACACTAAACATGTTTTTAATATTAATACACTAAACATGTATTTAATATTAATACACTAAACATGTATTTAATATTAATACACTAAACATGTATTTAATATTTATACACTAAACAAGTATTTAATATTAATACACTAATCATGTATTTAATAATCATACACTAAATATGTGTTTAATATTTATACACTTAACATGTATTTAATATTCATACACTAAACATGTTTTTAATATTAATACACTAAACATGTATTTAATATTCATACACTAAACATGTATTTAAAATTAATACACTGAACATGTATTTAATAATCATATACTAAACGTATATGTAATCATACACTAATCATATTTTTAATATTCATACACTAAACATGTATTTAATATTTTTACACTAAACGTGTATTTAATATTTATACACTAAACATGTATTTAATATTAATACACTGAACATGTATTTAATAATCATATACTAAACGTATATGTAATTATACACTAATCATATATTTAATTTTCATACAGTAAACATGTATTTAATATTTATACACTAAACATGTATTTAATATTCATACACTAAACATGTATTTAATATTAATACACTGAACATGTATTTAATAATCATATACCAAACATATATGTAATTATATACTAATCATATATTTAATATTCATACAGTAAACATGTATTTATTATCCTCTAAATAAGGCACACTTGGAAATAATGAATTTCTTTATGTGTGCAGTTGCGGCAGAAGTCCACAGGAGGGCGCACGTTCCCTCTTAATAAGTCCGGTCCTCTCCGTCTCTCTCTCTCTCTTTTTCCTTTTTTTTTTTCTTTTTTTTTTTTACATAAGTTTGGTTTCTCATACACTTATATTTATACACTAAACATGTATTTAATAGTAATACACTAAACATGTATTTAATATTTATAAACTAAACATGTATTTAATATTAATACAATAAACATGTATTTATTAATTATACACTAAACATGTATTTAATATTAATACACTAAACATGTATTTAATATTAATACATTGAACATCCATCCATCCATTTTCTACCGCTTATTCCCTTTTGGGGTCGCGGGGGGCGCTGGCGCCTATCTCAGCTACAATCGGGCGGAAGGCGCTCCAAAGACATTGAACATGTATTTAATATTTATACACTAAACATGTATTTAATATTAATACACTAAACATATATTTAACATTAATACATTAAACATGTCTTTAATATTAATACACTAAACATGTATTTAATATTAATACACTAAACATGTATTTGATATTAATACAAAAACATGTATTTAATTTTAATAAACTAAACATATTTAATTTTCATACACTAAACATGTATTTAAAATTAATTTAAAAAAATTTATTTAGGTTTAATAAACTAAACATATATTTAATATTCGGACACTAAACATGTATTTAATATTTATACACTATAATAATAATAATAATAATAATAATAATAATAATGATAATAATAATAATAACTACATGTTTAGTGTATGAATATTAAATACATGTTTAGTGTATAAATATTAAATACATGTTTAGTGTATGAATATTAAATACATGTTTAGTGTATTAGTATTAAATACATGTTTAGTGTATAAATATTAAATACATGTTTAGTGTATTAATATTAAATATATGTTTAGTTTATTAAACTTAAATACATGTTATTGTATTAATATCAAATACATGTTTAGTGTATTAATATTAAATACATGTTTAGTGTATTAATATTAAATATATGTTTGGTTTATTAAAATTAAATACACGTTTTTGTATTAATATTAAATACATGTTTAGTGTATAAATATTAAATACATGTTTAGTGTATTAATATTAAATATATGTTTAGTTTATTAAAATTAATACATGTTTTTGTATTAATATTAAATACATGTTTAGTGTATAAATATTAAATACATGTTTAGTCTATTAATATTAAATATGTGTTTGGTTTATTAAAATTAAATACATGTTTTTGTATTAATATTAAATACATGTTTAGTGTGTAAATATTAAATACAGGTTTAGTGTATTAATATTAAATACATGTTTAGTGTATGAATAATAACTACAGGTTTAGTGTATTAATATTAAATGCATGTTTAATGTATTAATATTAAATACATGTTTAGTGTATAAATGTTAAATACATGTTTAGTTATGAATATTAAATACATGTTTAGTGTATTAATATTAAATATATATTTAGTTTATTCAAATTAAATACATGTTTTTGTATTAATATTAAATACATGTTTAGTGTATAAATATTAAATACATGTTTAGTGTATTAATATTAAATACATGTTTAGTGTATGAATATTAAATAAATGTTTAGTGTATAAATATTAAATACATGTTTAGTGTATTAATATTAAATACACTTTTTGTGTATAAATATTAAATACATGTTTAGTGTATTAAAATTAAATATATGTTTAGTTTATTAAAATTAAATACATGTTTTTGTATTAATATTAAATACATATTAAGTGTAAGAATAATAACTACATGTTTATTGAATGAATATTAAATACATGTTTAGTGTATAAATATTTAATACATGTTTAGTGTATTAATATTAAATATATGTTTAGTTTATTAAAATTAAATACATGTTTTTGTATGAATATTAAATACATGTTTCGTGTATGAATATTAAATACATGTTTAGTGTATAAATATTAAATATATGTTTAGTGTATTAATATTTAAATACATGTTTTTTGTATTAATATTAAATACATGTTTAGTGTATAAATATTAAATACATGTTTAGTGTATGAATATTAAATACATGTTTAGTTTAGAAATAGTAAATACATGTTTAGTGTATAAATATTAAATACATGTTTAGTGTATAAATATTAAATACATGTTTAGTGTATGAATATCAAATACATGTTTAGTGTATGAATATTAAATACATGTTTAGTGTATAAATATTAAATACATGTTTAGTGTATAAATATTAAATAGATGTTTAGTGTATTAATATTAAATGCATGTTTAGTGTATTAATATTAAATACATGTTTTGTGTATTAATATTAAATGCATGTTTAGTGTATTAATATTAAATACATGTTTAGTGTATAAATATTAAATACATGTTTAGTGTATGAATATTAAATACATGTTTAGTTTAGAAATAGTAAATACATGTTTAGTGTATAAATATTAAATACATGTTTAGTGTATAAATATTAAATACATGTTTAGTGTATGAATATTAAATACATGTTTAGTGTATGAATATTAAATACATGTTTAGTGTATAAATATTAAATACATGTTTAGTGTATAAATATTAAATAGATGTTTAGTGTATTAATATTAAATGCATGTTTAGTGTATTAATATTAAATACATGTTTTGTGTATTAATATTAAATATATGTTTAGTTTAATAAAATTAAATACATGTTTTTTGTATTAATATTAAATACATGTTTGGTGTATAAATATTAAATACATGTTCAATGTCTTTGGAGCGCCTTCCGCCCGATTGTAGCTGAGATAGGCGCCAGCGCCCCCCGCGACCCCAAAAGGGAATAAGCGGTAGAAAATGGATGGATGGATGTTCAATGTATTAATATTAAATACATGTTTAGTGTATTAATATTAAATACATGTTTAGTGTATAATTAATAAATACATGTTTATTGTATTAATATTAAATACATGTTTAGTGTATTAATATTAAATATATCTTTAGTTTATTAAAATTAAATACATGTTTTTTGTATTAATATTAAATACATGTTCAATGTATTAATATTAAATACATGTTTAGTTTATTAATATTAAATATATGTTTAGTTTATTAAAATTAATTAGATGTTTTTTGTATTAATATTAAATACATGTTTAGTGTATGAATATTAAATAAATGTTTAGTGTATAAATATTAAATACATGTTTAGTGTATGAATATTAAATAAATGTTTAGTGTATAAATATTAAATACATGTTTAGTGTATTAATATTAAATATATGTTTAGTTTATTAAAATTAATTTGATGTTTTTGTATTAATATTAAATGCATGTTTAGTGTATTAATATTAAATACATGTTTAGTGTATTAATATTAAATACATGTTTAGTGTATAAATATTAAATATATGTTTAGTGTATTAATATTAAATACATGTTTTGTGTATTAATATTAAATATATATTTAGTTTATTAAAATTAAATACATGTTTTTTGTATTCATATTAAATACATGTTTGGTGTATAAATATTAAATGCATGTTTAGTGTATAACTATTAAATACATGTTTAGTGTATTAATATTAAATACATGTTTTGTGTATTAATATTAAATATATGTTTAGTTTACTAAAATTAAATACTTGTTTTTTGTATTAATATTAAATACATGTTTGGTGTATGAATATTAAATACATGTTTAGTGTATTAATATCAAATACATATTTAGTGTATAAATATTAATTACATGTTTAGTGTATTAATATTAAATACATGTTTAGTGTATAATTAATAAATACATGTTTATTGTATTAATATTAAATACATGTTTAGTGTATTAATATTAAATATATGTTTAGTTTATTAAAATTAAATACATTTTTTTGTATTGATATTAAATACATGTTTAGTGTGTAAATATTAAATATATGTTTAGTGCACAAATAGTAAAAATATGTTTAGTGTATAAATATTAAAAACTATGTTTAGTGTATGCATGACCAGACTTATTAAGAGGGAACGTGCGCCCTCCAGTGGAAATCTGCCTTAACTGCACACAAATAAATTAATTATTTCAGTGTGCCTTATTTAGAGAATAATAAATACATGTTTACTGTATGAATATTAAATACATGTTTACTGTATGAATATTAAAAAATATGATTAGTATATGAATATTAAATGTGTTTAGTATATGATTATTAGATACATGCTCAGTGTATGAATATTAAATGCATGTTTAGTGTACGAATATTTCAGTGTATAAATATTAAATACATGTTTAGTGTATAAATATTAATTAAACAATATATATATATATATAGAGAGAGAGAGAGAGAGACAGAGAGAGAGAGAGGGAGAGAGAAAGACAGAGATAGAGAGAGAGAGAGAGAGAGGGGGGTGGTGGGGGGGGACCAGACTTATTAAGAGGGAACGTGCGCCCTCCTGTGGACTTCTGCTGCAACTGCACACAGAAATAAATTCATTACTTCCAAGTGTGCCTTATTTAGTGTCCCAGACTTCCAATTCCTCCTTTACATGTTTAGTGTATAAGTATTCATTAAACAACTGTTTAATATATGAATTTTAAAAAATGTGCTTAGTGTATACATATTAAATTCATGTTTAGTGTATGAATAAATACATATAAATATATATATATATATATATAGAGAGAGAGAGAGAGAGAGAGAGAGAGAGAGAGAAAGAGAGAGAGAAAGAGAGAGAGAGAAAGGGAGAGAGAGAGAGAGAGAGAGAGAGAGAGAGAGAGAGAGAGAGACCAGACTTATGAAGAGGGGACGTGCGCCCTCCTGTGGACTTCTGCTGCAACTGCACACACAAAGAACTTCATTACTTCCAAGTGTGCCTTATTTAGTGTCCCAGACTTCCAATTCCTCCTTTACATGTTTAGTGTATAAGTATTCATTAAACAACTGTTTAATATATGAATTTTAAAAAATGCGTTTAGTGTATAATATTAAATACATGTTTAGTGTATAAATAAATAAATATATATATATATAGAGAGAGAGAGAGAGAGAGAGAGAGAGAGAGAGAGAGAGAGAAAGAGCCACCGGAGCAGAGACTGTGAACAACAGGTACCCTGTTTATAATTGACACCTGTGTAATATACATCACTTATGTTTTTATTTCAGTTTATTTTGCCAGCGACATTAAGTCATGACCGTGGTTAAGCGTCTGTCGTGTGTGTGTGTGGCCTCTTCAATGCCCAAGATGGCGGTCGCCGTTAGCAATGACTGCTACATGTAAAGCTGATCACTTTCTGTGTGGGTCCAAACCAGGCTAATCCGTGTTTATAGCAATGTATGCTTAAGACATTGTGGACATAACAAACTGTGTGAATGATGAACCGGCTAAATATTTTGGGATACTGAATGAGCAGTGTGTATTGACGGAAGAGCTAAGCTAATTATTATCCCGCCAGAATGCTCTAGCCCAGGGGTGTCAAACGTCCGGCCCGAGGGCCGCTTAAGGCCCGCTAACAAATTGTATCCGGCCCGCAGGATGAGTTAAAGTATAAAAATGTACCTGACATTTTTAAATGAAAGAAACAGCTGTTCTAAATGTGTCCACTGGATGTTGCAATAGCAATTCTTTGTAGATGATGCAACATATGTACAAAATAAAGCACATGATGTTAGTACATCAGTCGAGGAAAATGAGCAAACTACACGAATAACATCCTGTAATTTGACTTTGATATAATTTGTTTTATCTTGAAAGACACCAATGAGTTGACTGATGAACATTATCACATAATGTGTTCAGAAAATATAAATAACAACAAACAAAATGATTAACCACAGCATGTCAATGTAAAAAAAACTTTTTACACTTGTTTTATTTTCAAACAATGAAAAACAGTCTGAAGTTGTCTTTATTTTTAAGTTATCGTGCTGTGATTTTACCAGTCCGGCCTACGGCTAGAGCAGAGGTGTCAACCCTCCGCCCCCGTTCAAATGTGTTGTGGGTACTAGTGCTGCCGTGATTAGTTGGCTAGGAATTCACACGGTTTTGATTGATTGATTGAAACTTTTATTGACAGATTGCACAGTACAGTACATATTCCGTACAACTGACCACTAAATGGTAACACCCCAATAAGTTTTTCAACTTGTTTAAGTCTGGGTCCACGTTAATCAATTCATGGTGGGCGAGAGAGAGACGTGAGTGTAACGTAGGCGTATCAATTAACACCGCCGCCCTTTATTTCTCTATATTTTCAAGATAGTCGACCATGAAAAGGCCATTTTTTTTTTAGCCGACGGGTTGTTCTACTATTGACCGCCTATTTATTTTTGTTCTCCCGTCCCAAACGGCTCACTGTAATTCACTTCCACAAGTCTGTGCCCTGCTGGAAAAGCAGATCAACTGAGAACAAGAGAGTATTAAGACACGTTAATACAATTATTCAGTGTGGAGTAATGGTCTATTACTGAACTGTCATTTTCACCTTTTATGTCATTCATGTTTATGCATTACTTACCTGCACTTATGTTCAAAGGGGTGACTCTACACTAAACACAGTATTTCCATAGCTAATATTACTTGCTAATACTTACCTGTAGGACCTGTTGAGTAAAGTTAACATGTATTTGAGTACTTACCATGAATATGTAGACAAAGTAACTGATATAATACTGAGTATGGTAAGTGTAGCATGTCTGTGTGGTTTAGCCTATATTATTTATATGTAATATAAGGTGTATGAAGTATCTGTTGAACATAGAGGTGGTGGGAAAAAAATGGATAATTGTCTGCAGCTAAATGCTTTTAGTGAAACCAAATATTTCCATTTCATGTTTCTTGTGTTTCAGAGGAGGATTGAATGCAGTGCAAATATTGCAAATTGGAAAGCTCCAATCAAGAGGTATGGCTGTCATTTATTTATTAACTGTGGTACTTATGTGTTCATTGCACTGTATGGAATAGGTGTAGGAGTGTACACATTTATTGACACACTGCACTATACCTGCCCTCCCACTCCACTACATGCTCCTCCAACATAAAGCACCCCACTATACCATCAGCCCTGAAATCTCAAGTCAAAAGCTCACATTGTGATTAAAGTTAAATGCCATTGCTCCACTGATTGTGTTTTTCAGATATCTGAAAAATGTCATGGCATCACCAGCAAAGACCTCCTGAAGACTTTCAATGAGTGCCTTGAGAATTATGTGCCTCGCCTGCTCAGACTGTACCGGGCTAGAAAGGAAGCTATTGGTCAGCAAATAGAAGACTTCCTGGATAAGCTTGATGAACAAGTAAGTGATGGACATGTGTCAGTAAAATGGATCTTATCAGTCATTGCTATATGTTCTTAGTTTGTGCTATTTGATAATTATAACTGTTTTTAATTTGCAAAAGTAGAAAATGCTTTAGTCTGAAGGCTTGAAGTGTTTTTTTTCCCCTTTTCTTGAGCATGCTACTGGTCAGACTTGCGGTCTACTGGTCATTACTAAAAACAACTTTTGATTTTGCCATTTGTATAAATCCACTATGGCGCTTCACTAATGTACATGCTTATGTCTTCCACTGTATACTCTATAGACATCAGACATTGTGTCTCACCGAAAGATGACAGCACTGAGATGCCTCCCCGTTTTTGTCTGGGACGACACAACTAAGTGTGGAGAGACGCAGCCGACGGGCCGACAGCGGGCGGACAGAGGCGTTCTGGACCAAGATGAAGGCCAGGAGGCGGGGCATGCGGCGTGACGCACGCGGAGCGGCAGGAGGACGGCAATCGGAGTCAGGTGCGTAGGACACACATCTGCTCACAATCTGCGCATCTGCTCCTAGACTTTAAGAGAGGCGAAGGGGGCACGATTGCGAGAGGGAAGACAGGAAAGGAAAGGAAACCACGGCAGCCCGACCACGAGCCCGACGACAGAGAGCAGTCCGCAACGAGTCCCCGCCACAGACGCAGCAGGCGAGCACCAAAGGGTGCAGAGCGACCAGGAAGAGGTGCCAGCGCACTAGAAATGGGTGCGCCCGACTGGCCCGAAGAAAGGTTGTTTGAACCAATAAATGGGAATCAAACCTGCTACGATGCGTCGTGTGTTCAATGTCACAGCAACCCACACGAGGACGGCTGGGAGTTTGTCACATACGTTTTTCCTGCAGCATTTGGTAAGTAATAATAATAATAGGACATTTACTTGAAAATTTAAAGTAATTTGGCCTAATGTAGCTTCAATGGAATAGTTCAACATTTTCATATTCTAGCTTGTTGCCCTGCTCTCTGGTTTAAGATCCGTCGATAGAAACCATTCCTTTAACTGTGGATGTATTTTTGAAGAAGAATCAGCCAATGTTTCCTCATCGCTTGTTAGATTAGCTCAAATACTGGTAGTCTATTGGTAGCCTGCCTTCGCCAACAGTCAGAAGATAAACTTTACAACTCTATTCCGACGACATGCTGTTAGTTTTAAGTTGCAGAAGAGAAAACGACGTTGCTGATGAATGTCTGTTGAATATAAACTAAATTCACCCTGGCTCACAGTCGGCGGCGGCATACTAACACTTACAACTGACTGCTAGTTTTTGAGCTAAGCTTACTTGCGATGAACAATCTTCGCCTATTCCTTCCAAAATGCACAAACAGTTAAAATGAATGATTTCTGTTGCCTTGCCTTGAACCAGAGAGTGGAGCAACAAGCTAAACAACTATTACTATTTTAACATTTTGAGTAGGATCTGATTGTAGCTGAGATAGGCACCAGCAACCCCCGAGACTCCATAGGGAATAAGCGGTACAAAATGGATGGATGAATGGAGTAGGATCTCATAGCTGATGACAAAGATTTTATGCATAATACACTTTGTGTAGATTTCATTTTGTGCCCAGATTTGTTTTTGAAAGCCCAAATGTCATATTCTTTAGCCAAAGCATTTAACCATAAAGAAAAGTTCCTGCCCCAATTTTTTTTAAATATTTAATGGTTAATGTTCTACCTTCAATTCATTTGAAAGTAATTTAAGGGTTTTTTCCATTTTTTTGAACATTGTAAAATTGTAATTGTTCCCAGAAGATCCACACAAGTGGGGCCCTAATTACATCCTTTTGTTGGACCTAACACTCAATCATGCATGTGTTACTTACCCTCAGGAAAGTGACCCTGAAGAAAGAGTGCTCAGAGGCGTGTCTGTTGGCATCCTTACAATCCTTGAAGAAGATGATCCTGCTGTATCACCCAACTTACGGGACTGGGCTGTTGTGTTGGAAGGTTCCATGGTGCTACATGACCTGCCAGACCTCGGTACCGCCTTTGCATACCTCTTTGGCCTACTGTATGCCATCAACATTGATTATCCAAAGGAGATGACGTACACCTTTGAAGCAATTCAGTCTATCTTTTTCCAGCTTGGCTCTCAGTGCGGCCCTGCGATGAGGTGGCGACTTGTCCAGAGTGTACCCTGCCTGGCGCCCGATTGTAGCTGAGATAGGCGCCAGCGCCCCCCGTGACTCCAAAAGGGAATAAGTGGTAGAAAATGGATGGATGGATGGGCTCTCAGTGCTCTCAGCGGACAAGGTCTCTGAAAACAAAGCTTTTGCTGTGACTCTTAATGTGGAAGCCAACCTATGTTTTCTGCCTGTTCGAGTGCGTTGTGGTTGGTGCTCATATAAAACTTCACGGCCAGTGATTTAAAACATGCAAGGCCACACGGAAAACAATTATATTTATTTTCAAAATGTATTTACAATTAAGTGAGATAAACCATTTTTTGAAAAAATTTTTTTTTCAAAATGTATTTAAAATTGAGTGAGATTCACAAAACGCCATTATGCCACATAACCCGCCAGAACTCGGTACTGCCATTTGTTATGTAGCATATTGGTATTTTGTGAATCTCACTTAAATGTAGATATATCTTTTTCTTTATATTTAAGTGAAGTTGACAAGAGGTGCATATTCACTGTCAGCTGATCAAGTTTGTCAACTCTTCTAATTTACTAAACACATTTTCTCTATCTATGATGATAATTCTATCATCAAATCATTACACAATTATATTGCCTGGCTGCTGTAAAAGCATTTATTTCTTAGCTTTTAACTTTCTTAGCTGGTTTATTCACTTTAAAGAAAATAGCTGGGAAAGTGTCAAGGTCTCTGACACACCCAATTGAACCCTTATGTTAAACATGTTTCTAAATGAGAAATAAACAAGGTTTTGGATATATTTTGATGTCTGCTCTTTATTTTATATATTCATTCAGCATTTAAAAAAAAAATCATCGCTACATAAATGTTACTTGACTTGTAAAGGAATTTTACTAACTGAAGTAACAAGAATTTCCGAGTTAGTTGAAGGTGAAAATACATGGAATTGAAGCATGAAATTTATTGTTGGTCCGACGTGAATATAATAATTTGGTGAACAAGATCGAGTTGGTAAAACTCTTATCTAAACTTTGAAATCTTAGTTAAGTCAAGAACAGTAGTCAAAGTTCAACAAGAATATATGAGTTAGTTGAAGGTAATAATATATGGAATTGAAGAATGAACTTTATTGTTGGTCCGACGTAAATATAATAATTTGGTGAACAAGAAGATCTGAGTTGACATAACTCTTATCTCAACTAGTTAAGTCAACAATAGTAAAACGCAAAAATCTTGTTGCATCAAGTTACCTTGAAAATGTGTGTTTTCTCAACTTTTTATTTTATTTAAAGTGTACCGGTTTGATGTGCCCAAAACACCTCCATAGAGAGACCTTCGGGTGGCATCCTGAGCAGATGCCCGAACCACCTCATCTGGCTCCTCTCCATGTGGAGGAGCAGCGGCTTTACTTTGAGCTCCTCCCGGATGGCAGAGCTTCTCACCCTATCTCTAAGGGAGAGACCCACCACCCGGCGGGGGAAACTCATTTTGACCACTTTTACCCGTGATCTTGTCCTTTTGGTCCTAACCCAAAGCTCATGACTATAGGTGAGGATGGGAACGTAGATCGACCAGTAAATTGAGAGCTTTGCCTTCCGGTTCAGCTCCTTCTTCACCACGTCCGCATTACTGAAGACGCCACACCGTGAACAAGACTCCGAGGTACTTGAACTCCTCCACTTGGGAGCAGGGTCTCCTCCCCAACCTGGAGATGGCACTCCACCCTCTTCCGAATGATAACAATGGACTCGGATTTGGAGGTGCTGATTCCCATCCCAGTCGCTTCACACTCGGCTGTGAACCGATCCAGTGAGAGCTGAAGATCCTGGCCAGATGAAGCCATCGGGACCACATCATCTGCAAAAAACAGAGACCGAATCCAGCAGCCACCAAACCAGATACCCTCAACACCTTGACTGCGCCTAGAAATTATGTCCATGAAAGTTTTGAACAGAATGGGTGACAAAGTCCAACCCTCACTGGAAACGCCACACCGTCCCGTTAATATTATGTATAGTATATCAATATATGTGTATATATACATGAATATACACATGTATGGGATTTATATATATATATATATATAAATGGTAAATGTTTGTACTTGTATAGCACTTTTCTACCTCTTTTTAAGGAGCCCAAAGCGCTTTGATAGTATTTCTCCATTCACACACACATTCACACACTGATGGCAGGAGCTGCCATGCAAGGCGCTAACCAGGATCCATCAGGAGCAAGGGTGAAGTGTCTTGCTTAAGGACACAACGGACGTGACTAGAATGGTAGAAGGTGGGGACATATATATATATATATATATATATATATATATATATATATCTTGATTGGATTATCCAGAGAATAGTGCTCGATACCGTGGTAGAGCGCAATATGTAGGTGTGGGAAAAATCACAAGACTACTTCATCTCTACAGAACTGTTTCATGAGGGGTTCCCTCAATCATCAGGAGATTTTAATGGAAGCATTCACATACAATGGTTTATATAGGGCACAGAGTGGGTGGGTACAGGCAGGCGTAGGGTGTGGTGATTGGCTCATGTGTTACCTAGGAGGTGTTTCCGTCTGTGACGGCATGCTGAGATGATTTCACTGTGCTTGTTGAGTGATGACGGGTCTGGGTGATGTATAATAAACAGTGTCTCTTTTAAGCATAGGTTGCATCTTTTATTACCACTGTTGTAAGGTGTGCTGGATGCAAGAGTTTGCCATGTTATTGAATATTCAACATTATTGTCTTTGAGGTTCCAAATGTACTTGCTGAGTTCTGTGGAATATTATATATATATATATATATATATATATATATATATATATATATATATATATATATATATATATATATATATTATCCAATTGTGGCCCTCGAGTCAAAACGTTTAGAGACTGCACTGGCCTTTCTAGAGCTTTTCAGGTGTTTAGTATTCACATTGCATTTAAACATGTTCTACAACCTGTCACTATTTACACTTCACACACCCTCTGTTACGGTGTGGTCGCATCGTGGATGTGGGAGGAGGGCCACCTCTTGATGCCAAAGGACCCGGAGCAAGCAGGATGAAGGTAGGAACTGGTTCTAATATAGAAATCCAAAATAACACAGGACAAAAGGGTAAAATAAAGGTGCGCCAAAGCATGGGAAATAAAATGCTAATGTTAGCAAGGGTTGAGTTCAAAGTCCAAAGCAGCGCGAGCCGAGCGCGCAGAGGCTAAGCTAAAACTTAGCGAGGAACAAACAAAAGGCTCGGGAGGAAACAACCTAACTGTTGCATTGAGCAAGCAAAACGTCCAGAATGAAATCAGGTAGCAGGCGGACTTAAATACTAACACAACAATCAAAAGCAGGTGTGCGTCCGAAAGTAAGAGCAGGTGGAGCGAATGAAGTAGCCATGGTGACAAAAACAAACAAGGAAGTGCTCAAACAATGGGATCGGCGGAGTCCAAACATAAGAAAATACACAAAAGCAAACAACAAATGAATCGTAACACGTGGCCATCTCCACCTCTCCAATGTCCTTCTTTCAACCCTTAACCAGTGTCATCAAACTAATATCCTTCATGTCTTCATCTGACTTCAATTCATATATAATCTTGCAATTATCCACCATCATCTTTTCCCACCTTTCTACTCTTTTAGTGCGCTACTTTCCTTCATGACCTCCTCTCCGCTTCTTTCCTCTCTCCCCTCTGTTCCTATCCACCTCCATACCTTCCTCATACATCCCCTCCATATATCCACTTCCATCTCTTTTTAACCAGCTACCAGAAATCCAGAGCTGGGTAATGGAGAAGTTTTGTGAAATAATAAAAAAAAAATATTCACCTAAAAGCAAAAATAAAAATGAACTAAATCTCCTCTGTTCTGTACATCATTGTCCAAGTGACATTATATTGTCATCTTCCTCTTTATGCCATTTCCTCAAGGTGATGTTATGTATCGACAAGGGGGAAGGAGACCGCACAATAACAGGAGGTATAGCTCAATGGGTTTATTGAGTCTTTAATGAATACGTGGAGTGTGTATGCAACTATGTGTGTGGATGTTAGACTATGTGTGGAAATTAAAGGGGAACATTATCACCAGACTTATGTAAGTGTCAATATATACCTTGATGGTGCAGAAAAAAAAGACCATACATTTTTTTAACCGGTTTCCGAACTCTAAATGGGTGAATTTTGGCCAATTAAACGCCTTTCTGTTTATCAATCAATCAATCAATGTTTACTTATATAGCCCTAAATCACTAGTGTCTCAAAGGGCTGCACAAACCACCACGACATCCTCGGTAGGCCCACATAAGGGCAAGGAAAACTCACACCCAGTGGGACATCGGTGACAATAATGATCCAGTGGGACGTCGGTGACAATGATGACTATGAGAACCTTAGAGAGGAGGAAAGCAATGGATGTCGAGCGGGTCTAACATGATACAGTGAAAGTTCAATCCACAATGGATACAACACAGTCGCGAGAGTCCAGTCCAAAGCGGATCCAACAGAGCAGCGAGAGTCCCGTTCACAGCGGAGCCAGCAGGAAACCATCCCAAGCGGAGGCGGATCAGCAGCGCAGAGATGTCCCCAGCCGATACACAGGCAAGCAGTACATGGCCACCGGATCGGACCGGACTCCCTCCACAGGGGAGAGTGGGACATAGAAGAAAAATAAAAGAAACAGCAGATCAACTGGTCTAAAAAGGGAGTCTATTTAAAGGCTAGAGTATACAAATGAGTTTTAAGGTGAGACTTAAATGCTTCTACTGAGGTGGGACGTCGCTCTGTGGTGAACTTAACATCGCCGAGGTAATAAAGCCGCCATTTTAATTTTCAACACATTGCAAACATTGGGTCTCAGCTCTGTTATTTTCCGTTTTTTTGACAATTTTTTGGAACCTTGGAGACATCATACCTCGTCGGTGTGTTGTTGGAGGGTGTAACAACACTAACAGGGAGGGATTCAAGTTGCACCACTGGCCCGAAGATGCGAAAGTGGCAAGAAATCTGCTGCCAGACCCCCATTGAATGTGCCGGAGTGTCTGCACATTTTACCGGCGATGCTAAGGGAGACATGGCACAGAGATGTATGGATAACCTGCAGATGCATTTGCAAAGATAAAGTCAACGAAATCACAAAGGTGAGTTTTGTTGATGTTGTTTACTTATGTGCTAATCAGACATATTTGGTCGCAGCGTGACTGCCAGCTAATCGATGCTAACATGCTATGCTAATCAATGCTAATCAATGCTAACATGCTATTTACCGGCGGTGCTAAATCAGACATGGCACAGAGATGTATGGATAATCTGCAGATGCATTTGCAACAATATTACGTTTCCTTCCACCCACATTTAATGCGAAAAAAACACTTACCAATTGACGGATTTAAGTTGCTCGAGTGTCACAAGATGGGAAAGTCCTGATAGTTTGGTCCGCACATTTTACCGGCAATGCTAACGCAGCTATTCGGCCATGCTATGGTTATGAGTAGTGTCAATAGCTATTCGCTCAATAGCTTCAGTTTTTATCTCAATACTTTTATACTCCAACCATCTGTTTCAATACATGCGTAATCTGTTGAATCGCGTAAGCCGCTGAAATCAGAGTCTGAATCCAAGCTAATGTCGCTATATCTTGCTGTGATATTCGTCATGGTTTGTTTGTATTGGCAGCACTGTATGACGTCACAGGAAAATGAACAGTGTCAAGGCAAGGAGCGAAAAAAAGGCACTTTGAAGCTTTTTTTTAGGGATATTCCGGGACCGGTAAAATTTTGAAAAAAACAAGCCACTGAGAACTGATTTTTATTGTTGTTAACCCTTTTGAAATTGTGATAATGTTCCCCTTTAACACAATGTGAATTACCGTGGGTTTGTTGAAGGTGTGTGTTGGTTGTGGCAGCGTCCAAGTCCAGAGAGGAAGATCCCAAAGGGTTCGTGATCCAAGCAAGGTCCGTGGGGCAGGAGAGAAGCGTCCGAGGTCCAAATCCGGGTGTGGGGTCGAGAATCAAGGGAGGCAATCAGAATCCGGGTAGAAGTGCAAGGCAACGACTGAGGCACGAAGGCTGTGGGAACAGGAGAAGACAAAAGGACAAAATCAGGGCCAGGCACAAGGAAGGCAACAACAGACAAGAGAGAAAGCACAAGAGGGGAGCCAGAGACGCGAGAACTTACTGTAACCAGGGCTACGTTCCCACGAGAAGCAGTCAGCGACGAAGCTCTTTATTCTGTCGCCTCTCATTAGTCCCAGGTGTGTCGTTGGTAGATTGCCACCTGCTGTGTCGGCGCGTGGGCGCGGTCTGCGCAACGAGCATGGGGGCGTGTCCTGCTTGGCTCACAGTGGAGCCTCTTGGTGTTCCCACAGCAGACAGTGTGTGTGCCATGACAGGTGACAGAAAAACATGATACAACCTGCCTATCATGTGATTCTACCATGTTGGCAAAATACAAACACACAATATATTGACATATATAACACATAAAACATGGAATTAGAAGTGAACAGTACCCATCCCTACCAGCAAGTGTTGTTGTACTGGAAACTAATTTACAAACACAACTTCATCACACACAATACTCCACTATGGAATTGTTCTTATATTAAAATGAGAAACAAATCCATCTTTGTACAGCAATGGTTTGAAAAAGGCATTTGGTCACTGATGCACTTATTGACTGATAAAAAATATTTTAATATTTGAAGATTTTATTATGTACGACCTGCGAATAAAAAAATATTACAAAATTGATAAAGGCTTTTTCTTTAAAAATATTCTACTTGCTGCATATTATCTTTTTAAATTATTTACTATTTCTGTTTTACTGTATTTTCTCTGGAACAAAAAATACTCATAACTTGAAAGTTTGCATGCTTCCTAAGGCAAAGGAGTTAATTTAAGAAAAAAAAAAACGGAATTAACCACTTGAAATTATTTTTACAATGTTCTTTTGCAATTGAAGACAACACTTGTTCGTTTTTGTGATAGGGAAACAAAATAAACAGTTTATTTTATGAATGTATGCAAAGTGGGATGATGTACAATATTGGTTTTTGTCTGACACTCCAAACTTTGACTGATATTGATGTTTTGGGGATGTTAAAATAAAACAAAAAACCTAAAAAATATTTAAAACACAATACTTGATTTATTTAATATATCCACAAATGTAAAAACTTAGCCATCCTTCCACAAATAAATATGCCATTTTCTCTCACTTTTATATTGCATAAAGGTCTGGGGACATACATATATAACAATCACAACACAATCATCATAATACAGAGTAAAAAATATAATGAATAAAATAGATTAAAGAGACCCAACAGATGATTCAAAAAGTCACACATTTTAAAATTGTATTGTTCAAATGATGTATAAAGTAAATAATAATATGCTCCCTGAAGTGGTCCAGAAGATGTTTCAGATGTGAACCAGTACATATGTATATCATATAAAGGTGATAATCTATGGGATTATTAACAATTACAAGTACAAATATGTAATACTTTCATATTTCATATGAATAAGTCTAAAATTATATGTTGACTATACAGAATACATATATAGATATATATACACACACACATAAAATGTTTATTGCATGTAAAATATTTCCCATACTGTTTACTCCCACCTTTTTACTTAAATTGTTCTGTCCATTTTTTAATAAAAGTACACAATATTGCATATTAATGCATGTGCTTGACTGAAAAAAGCACTAATATAAAATATCTAATCTATAAATGTAGAATCATATAAAAAATATTGTTAGACAAACAACAATGTCACACATGTTATATGTGCTGATGTTGTTAGAAAGTCAAAATGAAAGTCTGGACAGTTTATTTCAAATCCTGCAGTTTCATTTGCTGCTGCTGTTCTCACCAGCACACTTGTGTTTCTTACACTGCTACTTAGAAGACAATCTTTCACCACACACACTGCAACTCAACACTTTCTCTCCAGGGTGTCTTCTCATGTGTCTTACAAGGGTTGATCGGTCACCAAAGCTTCTGTTGCAGATTGAACAGGTATGTGATTTTTCACCAGTGTGTGTTCTCATGTGTCTTTTCATATTCTGACTTGCAGTAAAACCTTTACCACAGGTTGAACAAGAAACAGGTTTTTCACCAGTGTGTGTTCTCATGTGTACTTTCACATCGTGACTTTGTGTAAAACCTTTACCACAGGTTGAACAGGAAAACGGTTTTTCACCAGTGTGTCTTCTCATGTGTCTTTTCAAATTCTGACTTTCTATAAAACTTTTACCACAAATTGAACAGGGAAAAGGTTTTTCACCAGCGTGTGTTCTCGTGTGTACTTTCAAATTGCGACTTTCTCTAAAACTTTTACCACAAATTGAACAGGGAAAAGGTTTTTCACCAGTGTGTGTTATTGTGTGTCTTTTCAAACATTGACTGCTGGTAAAACCTTTACCACAGATTGAACAGACAAAAGGTTTTTCACCAGTGTGTGTTCTCATGTGTACTTTCAAACTCTGACTTTCTGTAAAACCTTTACCACAGATTAAACAGGAAAAATGTTTTTCACCAGTGTGTGTTCTCATGTGTCTTTTCAAATGGATACTTTGTGTAAAACCTTTACTACAGAGTGAACAAGAAAAAGGTTTTTCTCCAGTGTGTGTTCTCATGTGTCTTTTCAGAAGACTATAGTATTTAAAGGTTTTGTGACAGTGAGAACATGTGAAGTGAATGTTGTCAGTGTGACATGTCTTATCATCTTTAGAGTCTTCATCATCAGTGTCAGGAGAGTGTGACGTTGTGTCCTCACTATCTGATAGTGGAGCTAAGAGCTTGTCTGCTTGTGATCCTCCACAGTGGTCTCCATCAGCTTCTGTTGTCATGTGTTGTGTTGAGCTGCTGCTTGGAGGCTCCCCCCCTCCCCTCTCCTCACTTTCACCTTTCACCTCATCATCTTCACTCTTCACAGGGACACCAGTCACTGGGAACTCCTCCAACCATTTAGGCTGACTGATGCCCTCTTCCTCCTCTTCCTCTCTAATGTGCGGCGCCTCTTGGTCCTCCTCTTCCTCTTTAATGTGAGGGTTCAGTGGGTTCTCTTGCTACTTAAAGTGAGGGGTCAGTGGATCATCCTCTTCCTTTTTGATGTGTAAGATCAGTGGGTCCTCCGCTTGCCCTTTAATGTGAAGGGTCAGTTTAACATTATGGGTCTGTGGCGTCTCGTCTTCCTCTTTAATGTGGGTGGGCTTCGACTCCTCTCCTCCTTCTTTGATGTGTTGGGACTGTGGTACCTTTTCTTCCTCGTGTATGTGGGGGGACTGTGGTTCCTCCTCCTGCTCATGAGGAAGATGTTCTTCATCGATGTCTGCGGGACAGGAGAAAACAAACATTCTTCAGAAAAGTCCAGCTTTACTCAGTCACATGAGACATTGTCCTGCACCAACATATGATCTCACAATCTCATCAGTTTCCCCTCACAGCAGTCAGGGTACTTCCAGCTGACACATGAAGAAGACCTTCAGGGGAATGCCTTCCCAGGCCAACGTCCAATCCACCTTATTCATATAAAAACATCCTAAAAGTCATTCCTGCAATCCTTAATGGTAGACGCCATACATGAAAGTGTGCTGTTCTCCCTCTGAATAAGTCATACACACACAGGAAATAATGTACCACATGCCAGCCTCCACGCAGTAGTACTAGTGATGAGCTCCCCCTGCTGGTGGACAATATTTACTGTGAGTTTCACATTCATCTTTAGAGACATGTCTGTCATAAAAGAAGCATGAGCACAGTCAACATGTTGGCCAAGAAAGATGACATCTGTTTTACTTTCATTTAGATAGTGTCACCACAGTTAAACTGGGAAGAAGTAATCAGATTACTGACTACACCTTCAAAAGATAACTTGTTTACATTATTAATAATGGATTATATTAATTTACTGCATTTCTAGACACTCAAATTGTGAGAGTGAGAACTGAGAAGGCATCATTCTTGCAGTCCACACATTCAATCAAAATCAGTTCACGGGTATATAGTATGCGCCTGCCTAGAATTATTGCCGGGTCAAACTTGTTTCGCAAACTATTTAGCGCGTGCTTAGCATTACCGCCGGCTCAGGATGAACCCCGAGTCAAACTCGTTTCGCCAAATAATTAGCATATGCCTAGAATTTCCGCCGGGTCAAACTCGTCACGTCACGAGTGACACTTCACCTGTCATCATTTTCAAAATGGAGGAGGCTGATTTCAATAATTTGAAATCGCATAAAGGGAAGAAGATTAAGAGCTATTCAGTAGGATTTAAGGTCCAAGCTGTTGAAGATGCTAAAAAGAACAGTAAGCAGCTATGTTTTATTAATATACCGTAGCGGCGTGTGTCAAATATGAGTCATTAAATGACTCTCGCCTCCTGGTGGTAGAGGGCACTACTGATCCTTCTTGCGACTACTCGGCTGCAGAAGAAGTGACAACAAGCAGCAATAGTGAGCAGCGTGTGTTTATTTTTTCCTCTCGCTTGCACTTTTAACATGGAGGATTACATATCTAAAATAAAACAGTTTTCTAAACTGGACTTTCAATCGAAGCAGGAGGTAATAAAGGAAAATCTCCATCGAGACAGAGAAATTTTTAAAACTGAAGAAAGGAAGACTTCTATAAACAAGTTATCGATGCTTTTGATCAGAAGGAACTGCACATGGATTTCATTTATAGGTAAAGGTAAGACCATAATAACGTTTTTTTTATTAAATGTGATTTTCATGATGGCATCCTTACATCACACTCAAATTTTTAAGCGCAGGACTAGTTTCACCGCATGCCTTCTGTAAATGCCGGAGTGAGAAGAGGTTTTAAAATAATTAGCGCATGCTTGCCTTTACCGCATGCCTTTGGTAAACGACGGTGTGAGAAGAGGTTTTAAATTAATTATCACCCCGACGGAAATTCAAGGAAATACGGTACTTTATTTAATCCCCAAGGGGAAGTTAACATTTTCAGCAATATGGTAAGCTACATTTAATAATAATAATAATAATAATAATAATAATAATAATAATAATAATAAGTAGATGAGGCAATTGTTCAAGGAATTGTGTGTGAATGCTCCTATGCTGAAATTGAACTGAAATGCTGACAGAATGTAGTATGAATGTAAGAATAGTTTGAATGTTGGAATGGCTTAAATGTTGAAGAGTTTAAATTTCCAGGAAAACCGGAATTTGGTTTGGAACTTGGGAAAGTGTTAGTTTGAATGTCCAGGATGAGTGGAATGTGTTGATGTTGGAATGGTTTGAATAGGTTGAAAAATGTGGGGATGGTGCAACTTGGACAAATGTCACTCCGGTGGGTGTACGCATGTGTGGAAGGTACGTAGACACAGAAAACTCCCCCACATGCATGTTTGTGTGAGAGGTATTAAAACGGAGGTATTAAAACATTAGTCAGTCAATCAAACAAACGGTCAATGAACTTTGCAGTCATGGATACACTGTGTGTTTATTTTCTCCGGCTGCGGCTCTCAAACTGCATACAAAAGGTCTTCTTTTGTTCGTTTGGTCTGAAAGCGTAAAAAAGTGCTGCCTTGATACGGCACAAATAAAGCGGGTCTGGGGGCCCAAACGTTGCCATTCTTTTGTGAGTGTAGGCGTGTAGTCCTTATGTGACATCATCATGTCATGTTCATGAGGAAGCTGAGCTTGTTTCATACACGACTCCCCTCAGCTGTCTCCACTCCAACACATATGAGCAGCTAACTTGGCTAACATTAGCAGGTGACTTATGAGAAAATTCTTACAACTCTTCTTCTCTGACCTTCCCAAAGTAATAATCCAATCAATAATCACTTAACTCAACAAAAAAAGGCATATTATTTCAACAATCTGCGATGATGTAACGACTTTCCAGGGTGTATGCCGCCTTCCGCCCGATTGTAGCTGAGATAGGCGCCAGCGCCCCTCGCGACCCCAAAAGGGAATAAGCGGTAGGAAATGGATGGATGGATTATTTCAACAATGACTTCCGGTGTCACAGAATTGGCTAATATAACAAAATCTGCTTTTCATTGCACAATATCAGGGAAATTGACATCAATGTAAGAGCAATGTTGTCATTCTTAGAAGAAGCAACATTTGTTCGGGAAAATAATGCCTTGCCGGTAAAGTCTATTCCGGTGTACTGGAGAGGAGCCTAAGCCAGATAGTCGAACCTTGGATTCAGGAGGAACAGTGTGGTTTTAGTCCTGGTCGTGGAACTGTGGACCAGCTCTATACTCTGGGCAGGGTCCTTGTGGGTACATGGGAGTTTGCCCAACCAGTCTACATGTGTTTTGTGGACTTGGAGAGGGCATTCGACCGTGTCCCTCGGGAAGTCCTGTGGGGAGTGCTCAGAGAGTATGGGGTATGGGACTGTCTGATTGTGGCGGTCCGCTCCCTGTATGATCAGTGTCAGAGCTTGGTCCGCATTGCCGGCAGTAAGTCGGACACGTTTCCAGTGAGGGTTGGACTCCGCCAAGACTGCCCTTGGTTACCGATTCTGTTTTATGGATAGAATTTGTAGGCGCAGTCAGGGCGTTGAGGGGATCTGGTTTGGTGGCTGCAGGATTAGGTCTCTGCTTTTTGCAGATGATGTGGTCCTGATGGCTTCATCTGGCCAAGATCTTCAGCTTTCACTGGATCGGTTTGCAGCAGAGGGTGAAGCGACCGGAATGAGAATCAGCACCTCCAAGTCCATGGTTCTCGTCCGGAAAAGGGTGGAGCGCCATCTCGGGGTTGGGGAGGAGATCTTTCCCCAAGTGGAGGAGTTCAAGTACCTAGGAGTCTTGTCCACGAGTGAGGGAAGAGTGGATCGTGAGATCGACAAGCGGATCGGTGCGGCGTTTTCAGTAATGCAGACGCTGTATCGATCCGTTGTGATGAAGAAGGAGCTGAGCCGGAAGGCAAAGCTCTCTTTATCGGTCGCTCAAAGGTCCATCCTTACTTATGGTCATGAGCTTTGGGTTATGACCGAAAGGACAAGATCTCGGGTACAAGCGGCTCAAATTAGTTTCTTCCACCGAGTGGCGGGGCTCTCCCTTAGAGAAAGGGTGAGAAGCTCTGTCATCCAGGAGGAACTCAAAGTAAAGCCGCTGCTCCTCCACATGGAGAGGAGCCAGATGAGGTGGTTGGGGCATCTGGTCAGGATGTCACCCGAACGCCTCCCTCGGGAGGTGTTTAGGGCACGTCCGACCGGTAGGATGTCACGGGGAAGACCCAGGACACGTTGGGTAGACTATGTCTCCCGGCTGGCCCGGGAACGCCTTGGGATCCCCCGGGAGGAGTTGGATGAAGTGGCTGGGAAGAGAGAAGTCTGGGCTTCCCTGCTTAGGCTGCTGCCCCCAAGACCAGACCTCGGCTAAGCGGAAGAAGACAGATGGATGAAAAATGTGTTCTGGATCACTCATTCATCCTTTAAACACGCTGTCATTCAAAATAGCGACTAAACTACAAAGCTAAAGATGGCAAGGAAAATCCATACACCCACAACACATCTCATCTGCTTGTGTTGTTGTGAACGACATCATCAATGTTGGAGTAATGTAAAAACAGGACAATAGTTGCAACTTTCACCTCCACACATCTTTCTGAGAACAGCAGCACACTTCCCCCTTCACAATAATAGGTTTGACTGTGTTAACAAAATAAAGGTTTAAAAAAAAAAAAAGCACCTTAAACAAGTATAATGAACTTATTGATGCATTTACACAATTATTATGCTTTGACCCAAAGTACGGGTCAAAATTGTCTAAAGATTTAATGCACAAATAAATGTGAACCATTCTGCATTCAATTAACAAACTGGAAATAAAATAGCATTTGCCTTGGTGCTCTAAAATATGAACCCTCCGTTAAGGCAACACTTGTCTTGACCTTTGATAATTGTTCTACATCCTGCGAACGGGCTGATGCTGTGGTGAAAGTGAGAAAATAAGTAAATATCAGGAAATGCAAATTTTAGCAAAAATGGCTGACAAACTTTTTAAAACCTGGTTAGAGATTGTTTGTAGTAAACCCAGAGATGATTGTGTGTTATAAAATGATGGTAGAATTAGCTTTATTATTTGGGTTTAGGGGGCCATGTCATGGAGCTCGTCCACAGCCCAACTCTGACTTGTTCCACCACTGACAGTTTGTAGTACAAATGGACTGGGATATGTAACTCATCTTTAGTAGTTACATTCCACAGAACACAGACAACCACGTGGTTGCAAGACCACGTTGCAAGTAGCAGACGGAATGCATCATCCTCACAAGACAACACAACTTCTTATACACAATAATTGCAGAAAAGTGTTAAAAATTACATATAAAGTTAGTGAAGATGTGAGAGTAAGAAGTCAACAAACCTGTTCTGTGTAACACAACTTGATGTTTTTTGAAAACAGCGTCCAGTAGTTGATGTTGTCGCTCCTTCTCCTCTTTTGTTGGACAAAGTTCCTCCTCATACTTTGCTATCATTCTTTCACACATTTTCACACAAACACAACACTTTACTCTCACACTTGATCTCTACTTAGCGATGTGTTGATAACTTCTGTGTCTTCTGTTAGCAGCTAACAAGCTAAGCTAACTAGCGAATAAATAAAGTACTATCTATCTATCTATCTATCTATCTATCTATCTATCTATCTATCTATCTATCTATCTATCTATCTATCTATCTATCTATCTATCTATCTGTATGTCTGTCTGTCTGTCTCTCTGTCTATCAAACACTTATTTGGAACATCCCACAGGTGTGCAAGTTAATTGGGAACAGGTGGGTGTCATGATTGGGTATAAAAACAGCTTCCCAAAAAATGCTCAGTCTTTCACAAGAAAGGATGGGGCGAGGTACACCCCTTTGTCCACAACTGCGTGAGCAAATAGTCAAACAGTTTAAGAACAACCTTACTCTAAGTGCAATTGCAAGAAATTTAGGGATTTCAACATCTACGCTCCATAATATCATCAAAAGATTCAGAGAATCTGGAGAAATCACTCCACGTAAGCAGCATGGCCGGAAACCAACATTGAATGACCGTGACCTTCGATCCCTCAGACGGCACTGTATCAAAAACCGACATTAATCTCTAAAGGATATCACCACATGGGCTCAGGAACACTTCAGAAAACCACTGTCACTAAACACAGTTTGTCGCTACATCTGTAAGTGCAAGTTAAAGCTCTATTATGCAAAGCGAAAGCCATTTATCAACAACATCCAGAAATGCCACCGGCTTCTCTGGGCCTGAGATCATCTAAGATGGACTGATGCAGAGTGGAAAAGTGTTCTGTGGTGTGATAAGTCCACATTTCAAATTGTTTTCGGAAATATTCAACATCGTGTCATCCGGACCAAAAGGGAAGCGAACCATCCAGACTGTTATCGAAGCAAAGTTGAAAAGCCAGCATCTGTGAAGGTATGGGGGTGCATTAGTGCCAAAGACATGGGTAACTTACACATCTGTGAAGGCACCATTAATATTGAACGGTACATACAGGTTTCAGAACATATACTGCCATTTAAGCGCCGTCTTTTTCATGGACGCCCCCTGCTTATTTCAGCAAGACAATACCAAGCCACATTCAGCACGTGTTACAACAGTGTGGCTACTCAGTGGCCTAGAGGTTAGAGTGTTCGCCCTGAGATGGGTAGGTCGTGAGTTCAAACCCCGGCCAAGTCATACCAAAGACTATAAAAATGGGAGCCATTACCTCCCTGCTTGGCACTCAGCATTAAGGGTTGGAATTGGGGGTTAAATCACCAAAAATGATTCCCGGGCGCGGCACCGCTGCTGCCCACTGCTCCCCTCACCTCCCAGGGGGTGATCAAGAGTGATGGGTCAAATGCAGAGAATAATTTCGCCACATCTAGTGTGTGTGTGACAGTCATTGGTACTTTAACTTTACTTTACTTTAGCAGGTATGTTAAAACCAGACATGGACTGTAAATAAATGATAAATGGGTTGTACTTGTATAGCGCTTTTCTACCTTCAAGGTACTCAAAGCGCTTTGACACTACTTCCACATTTACCCATTCACACACACATTCACACACTGATGGAGGGAGCTGCCATGCAAGGCGCCAACCAGCACCCATCAGGAGCAAGGGTGAAGTGTCTTGCTCAGGACACAACTGACGTGACGAGGTTGGTACTAGGTGGGATTTGAACCAGGGCCCCTCAGGTTGCGCACGGCAACTCTCCCACTGCGCCACGCCGTCGTTGAAATAAACATTGTTGAAACATATTGTTACATTCTACAATAATGTTGTGTACAAATAATCATGAAAGGTACATTACATCATTGTTATCCTGTCATCACAAATGTTCTAAGTGTCATGGATTATCTACTAATAGGTTATATCAATTGACAGTTATTTGTTTACTAAACAGTACCAATTAACAGTTATATTACTCGGCAGATGATTTTAAATGACACAATTTTATTCTTTTTTTCAGTCCCCAAAACTCAACACTGGAGTGGAATCCGTGGAACATGATCATCATCAAAAAATATTGTTTTTCATGAGACACACAAATCATTGTGATGTATGCAATACCTGGAGATGGCAAGATGTTGAAAATCTTCAAAATCATCCTAAATGTTGAACTTTTACACAAACGGAATAAATATTACATGCATTAAAACTCAAACACTACACAAGTTAAACCTCTAAAATGATTTTTTTTATTCAGATTGTGTTTTCTATGATCTTATATAGTTACACAGCCAGCAAAACAGGTAGAATATGCACTATTGACTTCTTCTCAATAGCAAGCCACAGCTTATGGGGAGCACAGTGAACATTGATGGAAGGCATACACTCGGCCTGAAGGAAACAAAACTGCCTTTCATTGCTGATAGGATTGTAGAACAATTGTTCCGCCTCAAGCACCTGTCGCCGCACATACGGAAGTGTGCACCTTTGGAAAGGCTTTCCTTCAAATGATTCTAATTACAGCATATCATCGTTTTTACTTCTTTACTTTTTCTTATTTACTGTATTTTCTGTGGAACAAAAAAAAATCATAACTTGAAAGTTTCCATTCTTCCAAAAGCAAAAGAGTTCATTTAAGAAAAAAAACGGAATAGACCACTTAAAATATTTTTTAGGATGTTGTTTTGCAACTGAAGACAATACCTGTTCGTTCTGTGATAGGGAAACAAAATAAACAGTTTATTTTATGAATGTATGCAAAGTAAATGTTCACTATTGGATTTTGCCTTACACTCCGAAATTTGATTGATATTGATATTGTTTTTGGGATGTTAAAAAAAAACAACTGAAAAAGTAACAAATGTTTAAAACACAAAAATGGGATTTTAAAAAAAATCCAAAATGTAATTTCTAAAAACAAAACCATCCTTCCACAGACAATTTAGTCATTTTCTTTCACTTTCACATTGCATAAAGGTCTGGGGACATACATATAAAACAATCACAGCACAATCATCATATTACAAAAGACAGTAAAAAAGATAATTAATAAAATGGATTATAGAGACCCAACAAATAATTCATAAAGTCACACATTTTAAAATTGTATAAAAGACAACTGTTCAAATGATGTATAAAGTAAATAATAATATGCTTCCTGAAGTGGTCCAGAAGATGTTTCAGATGTGAACCAGTACATATGTATATCATATAAAGGTGATAATCTATGGGATTATTAACAATTACAAATACAAATATGCAACACTTCAATATTTTTTTTCCCAAGATGGCGCTGCTGTAGTGGCTGCTGTTGGCAGGATCTCTGTGCTCTTGTGTCATCCTTTTGTGTTTCTCTCTTCTTTTCACGTGTTATTATATTTTTTTGCCTTTTGGTCCGGGACCCTTTGGGACTGTGTGACAAGGGGTGTCACTTTCGTGACCTTTGCGGTGCTTTTTTTGTGGACTTCTGGATCTGCCTCCCGGGAGCCTTTTGGCCATGGAGACCAGCTGCTGGGTCTCTGCCACACCGGAGTCAGTTTGGAAGGACAGGAGGAGATGCGGATGAAGAGACAGGACTGCGGAGCTAGCTCTGAGTGCCGGGACGGACAAGCTTTACAGTGTCTTGGCTGAATGAGCCGGTGTCGGACACCTCAGTCTCCTTGCACACATCCTCACTCATCCATGCGGACTGGACATTGGCCGAGAGTTGGTTGGCGGCTCTCTTGGTTGCTTTGTTGGGTCTGCTCCCGTCTCTGGCCATGCTCCCTTCACCCCAACAGACGATGGCGTGGAACACCGCAGAGGCCACCACAGTGTATATGTTTCCTTTACTTTTTATTCATGTATGTATGTAGAAGTGTCTGCTTGTATCCGCTGCTTTAATGTCTTTCATGTCCTTTGTGTTCTTTGATGTTTCCCTCTTACACACATGTGAGAGGGATGTGTACTATGGCTATGAGTTGTTTTTTTTTTTTCCCTTGGCCTCAGTCTGGACACCCTCTCCAGGGCCCAGTCTTAGATATAATTTTTTGTTATTTTATTTTAATCTTCTATTTTTTTCTCCCATTCCCCCCTTGTTTACCTGTATCTCACCATTTTTGTAAGGGGCGCTGGAAGCCGGCAGACCCGTCAGCGATCCTGTTCTGTCTCCCTGTAATGTTTGTATGATCTTGAATGGGATTGTACGGAAAATGTTTATTTTTTCCTGAAGGAACTCTCCTGAAGGAATAAATAAAGTACTATCTAATCTATCTAAAACAGAATAAAATAAGTGTAAAATTGTCTGATGAATATATATACACACATAAAATGTTTATTGTATTTAAAAGGTATTTTACTGTTTACTCTCACCTTTTCAAATTGGTTTGTTTCAATTTTAATAAAAGTACACAATGTTGCATATTAATGCATGTAATGGACTGAAAAAAAAGTGCATAAATATAGAAGCATGTTAACAAGATTGTTAGACAAACAACAATGTCACACATGTTATATGTGCTGATGTTGTTAGAAAGTCAAAATGAAAGTCTGGACAGTTTATTTCAAATCCTGCAGTTTCATTTGCTGCTGCTGTTCTCACCAGCACACTTGTGTTTCTTACACTGGTACTTAGAAGACAATCTTTCACCACACACACTGCAACTCAACACTTTCTCTCCTGGGTGTCTTCTCATGTGTGCTACAAAGTTTGATCAGTCAAACAAACTTATGTTGCAGATTGAACAGGACTGTTATTATTCAGCAGTGTGTGTTCTCATGTGTACTTTCAAATTCCGACTTTCTGTAAAACCTTTACCACAGATTGAACAGATGAAAGGTTTTTTACCAGTGTGTGTTCTAGTGTGTACTTTCAAATGTTGACTTTGTGTAAAAACTTTACCACAGGTTGAACAGGAAAAAGGTTTTTCACCAGTGTGTATTCTCATGTGTCTTTTCAAATAGCGACTTTCTACAAAACCTTTACCACAGATTGAACAGACGAAAGGTTTTTCACCAGTGTGTGTTCTCATGTGTACTTTCAAATAGCTACTTTTTACAAAACCTTTACTACGGATTGAACAAGTAAAAGGTTTTTCTCCAGTGTGTGTTCTCATGTGTCTTTTCAGACTACAATGGTATTTAAAAGTTTTGTGAGAGTGAGAAGATGTGAAGTGAGTGTTGTCAGTGTGACATGTCTTATCATCTTTAGAGTCTTCATCATCAGTGTCAGGAGAGTGTGACGTTGTGTCCTCACTATCTGATAGTGGAGCTAAGAGCTTGTCTGCTTGTGATCCTCCACAGTGGTCTCCATCAGCTTCTGTTGTCATGTGTTGTGTTGAGCTGCTGCTTGGAGGCTCCCCCCCTCCCCTCTCCTCACTTTCACCTTTCACCTCATCATCTTCACTCTTCACAGGGACACCAGTCACTGGGAACTCCTCCAACCATTTAGGCTGACTGATGCCCTCTTCCTCCTCTTCCTCTTTAATCTGCGGCGGCTCTTGGTCCTCCTCTTCCTCTTTAAAGTAGGGGGTGAGTGGGTCCTCCTCTCCCTTTTTAATGTGAAGGGTCAGTTTAACATTATGGGTCTGTGGCGTCTCGTCTTCCTCTTTAATGTGCGGCGGCTCTTGGTCCTCCTCTTCCTCTTTAAAGTAGGGGGTGAGTGGGTCCTCCTCTCCCTTTTTAATGTGAAGGGTCAGTTTAACATTATGGGTCTGTGGCGTCTCGTCTTCCTCATGTATGTTGGGGGGCAGTGGTTCCTCCTCCTGCTCATAGGGAAGATGCTCTTCTTTTAGGTCTGCGGGACAGGAGAAAACACCAACATATGATCTCACAATCTCATCGGTTTCCCCCCACAGCAGTCAGGGTACTTCCAGCTGACACATGAAGAAGACCTCCAGGGGAATGCCTTCCCAGGCTAACATCCAATCCACCTTATTCATATAAAAACATCCTCAAATTAATTCCTGCAATCCATACTAGTGTGCTGTTGTCCCTCTGAATAAGTCATACACACACAGGAAATAATGTACCACATGGCAGCCTCCACGCAGTAGTACTAGTGATGAGCTCCCCCTGCTGGTGGACAATAATTTCTGTCATTTTCACATTTATCTTTAGAGACATGTCTGCTCTAAAAACCACTTGAGCACAATCAACATGTTGGCCAAAAACAATGACATCTGTTTTGCTTTCACTTAGATAGTGACGCCACAGTTAAACTGGGAAGAAGTAATCAGATTACTGACTACTCCTTCAAAATATAACTTGATTACCTTATTACGGGGCGGCATGGTGTAGTGGGTAGAGCGGCTATGCCAGAAACCTGAGGGTTGCCGGTTCGCTTCCCACCTATTGACATCCAAATCACTGCCGTTGTGTCCTTGGGCAAGACACTTCACCCTTGCCCCCGGTGCCACTCACACCGGTGAATGAATGATGAATGAATGATTGGTGGTGGTCAGAGGGGCCGTAGGCGCAAATTGGCAGCCACGCTTCTGTCAGTCTACCCCAGGGCAGCTGTGGCTACAGATGTAGCTTACCACCACCTTGTGTGAATGAATGATGGATTCCCACTTCTCTGTGAGCGCTTTGAGTATCTAACAATAGAAAAGCGCGATATAAATCTAATCCATCATTATTATTATTATTAATAATAATTGTAAAAAAATATTAATTTAGTGCGTTTCTAGACACTCAAATTGCATTAGTGTGAGAACTGGAAAGGCACCATTCATACAGTCCACGCTTTCAATGTGGTAAGCTACATTAAATTAAAATAATACTAATAAGTAGATGAAGCAATTCCTGAAAGAATTGTGTGTGAATGCTCCAATGCTGAAGTTGAACTGAAAGGTTGACAGAATGTAGTATGAATGTAAGAATAGTTTGAATGTTGGAACGATTTGATTTTGTAGAGTTTGAATTTTGGGAAAACCGTGATTTTTTTTAAGTTCTTAAACCAACATGCTTTTTTTGTCCTGACTCAGAGGAATGTTTTGACAGTGGAACGGTTGAAATGGGTTGAACAATGTGAAAGTAGTCATTGCACTAAAGAAGGTTGGAAATAAGGTTAGAAAAATATGAGAATTCCTGGAAATTTGTTGAATGTGGAAAACTGGTTGTTTGAATTTCCAGGATGAATTGAATGTGTTGAAGGTGGAATGGTTTGAAACATGTGGGAATTGTGGAAAATTGAAAAATGGATAATTAATTTTGAATGGGGAAAATGTCCCTAAAAACGGGGAATTCCAGAAAATCCGGGAATTTCTTTTAATAAGTGTTGAAAGGGAGCACACAATTCCTGAACACACTGAATATTTTGAAGTTGGAACGGTTCTAATCAGATGAAAAATGTGGGAGTTGTGGAACTTTCATTTTATTCCTTTCGATGGGAATTTCATGGAATTTTTGGGGAAAGCGGGAATTTTTTTGGAAATGCTATAAAATGTGAATGTTCTGAATGAGTTGAAATGGTTGGTGTTGGAATTATTCAAATCAGTTGAGAAATGTTGAAGTCGTAACATACTTAATTGAGAAATGGTTTTATGGAATTCCTTGAATTTTGGGAACACCAGGATTCTTTTCAATTCAAAAAACAAATTTGTTTTCTGTCCTGATGGAAAGGAATGATTTGACGGTGGAACTGTGGAAGTGGGTTGAAAAATGTTGTAATTTCAATTTCCAGAATTAGTGGAATATGTTTGAATCGGTGTAAAAATGTGGAAATGGTGGCATTTTGAAAAATGGCTCATTCATTTTGAATGGGGAAAAATGTCACGGAAAACGTGTAATTCTGGGAATTTTTGGAATTGGTCAAGGGAAAGCCCGTGATTATCGAATAGGCTGAACAGTTTGAGGTTGGCAAGGAGTGAATCGGATGAAACATGTTGAGGTTGTGGAACTTTGAAAAATGTACCATTATTTTCAATGAGAATTTCAGGAAAATTTGGTAATTTTGGGAAAAGCGGAATTCTTTTACAAACCCCGTTTCCATATGAGTTGGGAAATTGTGTTGGATGTAAATATAAACGGAATTCATTTTCAACCCATAATCAGTTGAATATGCGACAAAGACAACATATTTGATGTTCAAACTGATAAAAAAATTTGTTTGTGCAAATAATCGTTAACTTTAGAATTTGATGCCAGCAACACGTGACCAAGAAGTTGGGAAAGGTGGCAATAAATACTTACAAAGTTGAGGAATGCTCATCAAACACTTATCTGGAACATCCCACAGGTGTGCAGGCTAATTGGGAACAGGTGGGTGCCATGATTGGGTATAAAAGCAGCTTTTGTGAAATGCTAAGTAATTCACAAACAAGGATGGGGTGAGGGTCACCAATTTGTAAGCAAAATGTCGAACAGTTTCAGGACAACATTTCTCAACGAGCTATTGCAAGGAATTTAGGGACTTTACCATCTACGGTGCATAAAATCATCAAAAGGTTCAGAGAATCTGGAGAAATCACTGCACGTAAGCGATGATATTACAGACTTTTGATCCCTCAGGCGGTACTGCATCAAAAACCAACATCAGTGAGTAACGGATATCACCACAGGGGCTCAGGAACACTTCATACAACCACTGTAAGTAACTACAGTTGGTTGCTACATCTGTAAATGCAAGTTAAAACTCTACTATGCAAAGCCAAACCCATTATCAACAACACCAAAGAACGCCGCTGGCTTTGCTGGGCCCGATCTCATTTAAGATGGACTGATGCAAAATGGAAAAGTGTTCTGTGGTCTGACGAGTCCACATTTCAAATTATATTTGGAAACTGTGGGCGTGATGTCCTCCAGAACAAAGAGGAAAAGAACCATCTGGATTGTTACATGAGCAAAGTTCAAAAGGCAGCATCTGTGATGGTTTGGGGGTGTATTAGTGCCCAAGGCATGGGTAACTTACACATGTGTGATGGTATGGGGGTGTATTAGTGCCCAAGGCATGGGTAACTTACACATCTGTGAAGGCACCATTAATGCTGAATGGTCCATACAGGTTTTGGGGCAACATATGTTGTCATCCAAGCAACGTTATCATGGACGCCCCTGCTTATTTCAGCAAGACAATGCCAAGCCACGTGTTACAACAGCGTGGCTTCGTAGTAAAAGAGTGCGGGTACTTTCCTGGCCCGCCTGCAGTCCAGACCTGTCTTCCATGGAAAATGTGTGACACATTATGAAGCGTAAAATACGACAGCGGAGACCCCGGACTGTTGAATGACTGAAGCTCTACATAAAACATGAATGGGAAAGAATTCCACTTTCAAAGTTTCAACAATTAGTTTCCTCAGTTCCCAAACGTTTATTGAGTGTTGTTAAAAGAAAATGTGATGAAACACAGTGGTGAACATGCCTTTTCCCAATTACTTTGGCATGTGTTGCAGCCATGAAATTCTAAGTTAATTATTATTTGAAAAAAAATAAATAAGTTTCTCACTGTGAACATGAAATATCTTGTCTTTGCAGTCTATTCAATTGAATATAAGTTGAAAATAAATAGCAAATCATTGTATTCTCTTTTTACTATATTATTCTATTTCATTATATTGTTCATCTGGATAATAAAAACTATTTATTACCGATGTGGGAGAAAACATTTGTATCTGGATCTATAAATATCAAGTTTATGATTTTGAACATCAAACATCTTGTCTTTGTAGTGCATTCAACTGAATATGGGTTGAAAAGGATTTGCAAGTCATTGTATTCCGTTTATATTTACATCCAACACAATTTCCCAACGGCGTCACAGTGGAAGAGGGGTTAGTGCGTCTGCCTCACAGTACGAAGGTCCTGCAGTCCTGGGTTCAATCCCAGGCTCGAGATATTTCTGTGTGGAGTATGCATGTTCTCCCCGTGAATGCGTGGGTTCCCTCCGGGTACTCCGGCTTCCTCCCACTTCCAAAGACATGCACCTGGGGATAGGCCCCTCCCACTTCCAAAGACATGCACCTGGGGATAGGTTGATTGGCAACACTAAATGGTCCCTAGTGTGTGAATGTGAGTGTGAATGTTGTCTGTCTGTGTCGGCCCTGCGATGAGGTGGCGACTTGTCCAGGGTATAACCTGCTTTCCGCCCGATTGTAGCTGAGATAGGCGCTAGCGCCCCCCGGGATCCCAAAAAGGGAATAAGCGGTAGAAATGGATGGATGGACAATTTCCCAACTCATATGGAATTGGGGTTTGTAACACAGTGGTGAACATGCCCTTTCCCAACTACTTTAGCACGTGTTGAATCCATGAAATTCTAAGTGAATTATTATTTTAAAAAAAAAAAAGTTTATGAGTTTGAACATCACATATCTTGTCTTTGAAGTGCATTCAATTGAATATGGGTTGAAAAGGATTTGCAAGTCATTGTATTCCGTTTATATTCACATCTAACACAATTTAACAACTCATATGGAAACGGGGTTTGTAGAAATTGCTAAAATATGTGAATGTTCTGAAGGAGTGAATGGTTGGTGTTGGAATTTTTCAAATCAGTCGAGAAATGTTGAAGTAGTAACATTTTTTGTTGAGAAATAGTATTATGGAATTCCCGGATTTTTGGGAAAACCAAGAATTTTTTCAGAGAAAAAAACATCTTTGTTTTTTGTCATCATTAAGAGGAATGATTTGCTGGTGGAACGGTTGAAGTGGGTTGAAAATTGTAGTCGACACAAAAAAGGGTGAAAAAAGGGTTTGAAAAAACGGGAATTTTGGGCATTCTTCGAAAAAATTTTAACTTGGAAAAATGATAGTTTGAATGTCCAGGTTTAGTGAAACATGTAGAAGATGGAATGATTTGAGTCACTTGAAAAAAGTGGAAATGGTGGAAGTTTGAAAAACAGCCAATTCATGTTGTACGGGAAAAATGGCTAAGCATGTATTTATTCTTGTTTCAAGCTACTTTAGCGGCTAGCTTAACTATTAGCGTGTCCGTCCTTTGTGTGTAACATGTTTAGCCATGTTCTACAGTCCTTCAGTGATAATAATACCTGTAGGAAATGTAATGTATTTGCTGCAATGGAGGATGGTTGAAGGTGTGATGGAAGAAGACACAGTTCCACTGCTCATCGTGATTATATTATATATTCCAAATGTATTTTTCCTGTTATTAATCAAATATAAAGTTAGTAAAGATGTGAGAGAAAGAAGTCAACAAACCTGTTCTGTGTAACACAACTTGATGTTTCTTGAAAACAGCGTCCAGTAGTTGATTGTAATCCTCTTTTGTTCTAGAAAGTTCCTCCTCGTATTCTGCTATCGTTCTTTCTAACACTACAAATATTTCTTCAACAGCAGCAGTTAGTCGCTGATCCACCAACGCTCTCAACATTTGTAATGTAGACATTTTCACACAATCACAACACTTTACTCTCACACTTGATCTCTACTTAGCGATGTGTTGATAACTTCTGTGTCTTCTGTTAGCAGCTAACAAGCTAAGCTAACTAGCCAGCTAAGCTAACTAACAAGCTAAGATAGCACAAGAAGCGGCACAGTGCTTCTAGCGCATCGAGACCACTTTATCCTTAAATCAAGAATCAAATATGTATGTTATACGACGTAAATATTTCAAACTGGATAACAAATAGTAAGACTGACTTATTAGCGTCCTGCTCACGTCTTTCTCCTTCGAATTGCTCTTGTCGGCCGCCTTCTAGTGTTGTGTCGTTCACGAACGATTCCTTCAAACGAACGAATCTTTTGAGTGACCGTACTGAACCGAATCACTTCATGAACTGATTCGTTCTTTTCTCAGTTCAGTTGAGCTCCGCCGCAACCATGCCGGTATGAGTGGAACTTCCGCATTCTGTGACTTGCTGAACCCTCGACGTCGGCGAACGACGCAGCCAGCTACTCGTCATGTGGGCGGGGGAGGGACTGAGCGAACGACTCGTTCACCGCGGATTAACGACATGAATCACTCAGTGAACGACAACTGTCTCGCTCTCTGCTCTGCTTGCCCAAATGCCGCGAGTGATTGTCCATCCCTTCTCCATTCATTCTCCAAGATATGTTTCATGCCATTGACATCCCTTCATTCTCCAAGATATATTTCACACCATTGACATCCCTTCATTCTCCAAGATATGTTTCATGCCATTGACATCCCTTCTCCATTCATTCTCCAAGATAACAGCTAATGTTGACTCAAGCCACGTGAAAATAAACACACACACACGCGCCCCGTCCCCATCATCTCAACACATAACATTTTTATTGCATATTTAAGTTGATATCCATCCATCCATCCATCCATTTCTACCGCTTATTCCCTTTTGGGGTCGCGGGGGACGCTGGCGCCTATCTCAGCTACAATCGGGCGGAAGGCAATATTTCCATTTTTATATTTTTAAATGTAAGCTACATAATTTTTTGTTTTTATGTTGGCATTTCTGGCACTTGGTTTAATATTTGTTTTGTTTTATTTAAGGTGGCCTTTTATTTTATTTTTGTTTGCACATTTAAGTTGATCTTTTCTTTGTTATATTTTTAAACGTAGGTTACAGAACATTTAGTTTTTATGTTGGCATTTCTGCCTCTTAATTTGTTTTATTTTGAAGGTATTTTTGTTTTTGTTTGCATATTTAAGTTTACATGTTCTTTGTTATATTTTTAAACTTAGGCTACAGAACATTTAGTTTTTATGTTGGCATTTGTTAAGGGTTTTCTTAATTTAATATTTGCTTTTGCATAGAGCGATTCACGTTTGTCGCCCTCTGGCCCACAGAACCGTAGCTGAGTGATTCAGGCTCGCTTCACGGACCTACAAGAACTGACTGGTTGTCGCTGAGGACGTGACTCACGTTCGCGCTGCACTCACTTATTCAGAATCAGGATTTGCGAACCTACTGACACAGAGAACTGACTGTGTCGCGGAGGAGAACGTCACATTGAGGCTCTCGTTCAGTCACTGTGCGAGTCGTTCATTGGGTGCCGAGGGCTTGTGCCCTTCATTGGGCGCCGAGGGCTTGTGCCCTTCATTGGGCGCCGAGGGCTTGTGCCCTTCATTGGGCGCCGAGGGCTTGTGTCGTTCATTGGGCGCCGAGGGCTTGTGTCGTTCATTGGGCGCCGAGGGCTTGTGCCCTTCATTGGGCGCCGAGGGCTTGTGTCGTTCATTGGGCGCCGAGGGCTTGTGTCGTTCATTGGGCGCCGAGGGCTTGTGCCCTTCATTGGGCGCCGAGGGCTTGTGCCCTTCATTGGGCGCCGAGGGCTTGTGCCCTTCATTGGGCGCCGAGGGCTTGTGTCGTTCATTGGGCGCCGAGGGCTTGTGTCGTTCATTGGGCGCCGAGGGCTTGTGCCCTTCATTGGGCGCCGAGGGCTTGTGCCCTTCATTGGGCGCCGAGGGCTTGTGCCGTTCATTGGGCGCCGAGGGCTTGTGCCGTTCATTGGGCGCCGAGGGCTTGTGCCGTTCATTGGGCGCCGAGGGCTTGTGCCGTTCATTGGGCGCCGAGGGCTTGTGTCGTTCATTGGGCGCCGAGGGCTTGTGCCCTTCATTGGGCGCCGAGGGCTTGTGCCGTTCATTGGGCGCCGAGGGCTTGTGCCGTTCATTGGGCGCCGAGGGCTTGTGCCGTTCATTGGGCGCCGAGGGCTTGTGCCGTTCATTGGGCGCCGAGGGCTTGTGCCGTTCATTGGGCGCCGAGGGCTTGTGCCGTTCATTGGGCGCCGAGGGCTTGTGCCCTTCATTGGGCGCCGAGGGCTTGTGTCGTTCATTGGGTGCCGAGGGCTTGTGTCCTTCATTGGGCGCCGAGGGCTTGTGTCGTTCATTGGGCGCCGAGGGCTTGTGCCGTTCATTGGGCGCCGAGGGCTTGTGCCGTTCATTGGGCGCCGAGGGCTTGTGCCGTTCATTGGGCGCCGAGGGCTTGTGCCGTTCATTGGGCGCCGAGGGCTTGTGCCGTTCATTGGGCGCCGAGGGCTTGTGTCGTTCATTGGGTGCCGAGGGCTTGTGTCGTTCATTGGGTGCTGAGGGCTTGTGATGTTCGCCAACTGACACACACCGAGATCTGCCGCTGGGGAAGCTGTTACTGACTGACTCATGATTCGCCGACCTGCACACAGAACTGCTGCTGCAGAAGTGATTCGGTGATCAAATTTTTTGAACGAATCAATCTCAGGAAATGATTCTAGTGATTCAGTATAGTCAAAATAACTGCTGATCCCATCACTCCTTTTTCTTATGTTTTTATGGCGGTTGGCAAGCAACCTTGTGGTGTGCATTAGCGCCACCTACTGTAATGGAGTGTGGACCGAGGTGGATCCCTACTCTATTTTCTTTTATTCAACCCAGTGTTTTTTAAATATGTTTATATTGCTTTATATCCTATGTGTTCTGAATTAAATCCTAATATATCTCCCACTGCCAACCTAATATTTTCTTTCGCCAGCCTACTTTCCAGTATTGATCACTTCCTCTATTGTATTTCTTAAATTGTATTAAAACATGGTCATTATTTTTTATCTGACGGCAAAAATCACACAGTCCTGTATTATGTTTCCAATCAATTTTAGTGAACTATTTAGAAATGTATGTCCTAATCTCGTTCTAGTAATAATGTCTTCTTCCTTCCTATTTCTATTCCTCCTCTCATGACACCTACTTTCCTCTGGACTTTGTAAAACTATCTACCTTTTATTTCCTTATTCCAATTATCCTGCCACTTTTTATTGTGTTCTATCTTAATGATGCTCTTCACTTCTTTACTGTGCTTCATCTCCATGTTTACTTCTGTTTTAGTGCTTGCTTTTTTTGCGTATCTATCAGCTAACTCATTCCCCACAACTCCTACATGAGCAGGAACCCAGAGAAATGTTACCACATCTCCCGCTTTATTTATCCTGTAGATTGCCTGAACTATTTCATAAACTATATCTTGTCTTGTTTCTGATGTTATGTTTTTTATGCTCGTCAATGCACTGCTGGAGTCCGAGCACACGACTACTTTCCTTGCTTTGTTTTCCTCTATCCAGTTAACTTCCATACAAATTGCTACCAATTCCCCCGTAAAAACAGATAGTTCATCACTGATTCTTTTATTTAATACTATATTTCCTTGTGGGATAACTGCAGCAACTCCTACTTTACTATTTATAGTTTTTGATGCATCTGTGTATATCATGTTATCAAAAAACATTTCCTCAACCCATTGTTCTATCTGGTAACTATTTAAATGTCTATTCTTCAGTAATTGCATGTTTACCTTTGGGTTGTCATACATCCACGGTGGTATTGCAGGAATTGGTACTGTAGGGCTAACTTTAATATTGTCAATTTGTGCTTTGTTACATATATCTCCTATTATCCACCCAAAACTATTCATTTTTTTCTTCTCTTTTTCTTGGCAGTTTAGTAGCACTTGACGGGTTGGATGTCCTTGCTTGGATCCTTTTAAGTTTGCCCAATAAACTGCTGAGAGTTGATCTCTCCTCATGTCCAAAGGTTTTTCATTCATTTCTACTTGTAATGCTGCCACTGGAGTAGATTTAGTAGTTCCACAACATAATCTTAACGCCTGCGACTGGATCCGGTCTATTTTCTCAAGTAGAGTTTTTGAAGCAGATTGATAAATAATGCATCCGTAGTCAATAACAGATGGAATTAAAGTGATATACTTTGTTTTCAATGTCAACCTATCAGCCCCCCAATCTTTACCCCTCAAAGCCCTCATTATATTTAACACCTTTTTACTTTTCTCCACTATCTTGCTGATGTGGGTTGACCAGTTCATATTTTTATCAAACCATATTCCTAAATATTTAAATACTTGTACCTCTTCTATGTTTTCTCCATAGAGTTTTATTTGGAGCTTGTTTTGTACTTTCCTCTTCGTAAAATGTATGACTTTTGTCTTTCCAACAGAGAATCTTAAACCCCAAGCCGTCCCCCAGTCTTGAACATTATTTACCGCTTTTTGAATCTTCTTTTCTATATAATTTGTATTTCTACCTCTCTTCCACATCACTCCATCATCACAAACAATGCCACCTCCACTAACCCTTCCACTTCACTAAAAACTTCATTTATCATGATGGAAAATAGTACTGGACTTATTATACTCCCTTGTGGGGTCCCATTTTCCACTTTGTATTCTCTACTATATTCATTCTCTATCTTTACTAATAATGTTCTACTTGTTAAAAAGTCTTTTATCCATCTGTACATTCTTCCTCTAATCCCAATCCTATTTAGTTTCATCAGCAACCCCTGTTTGCACAACATATCATACGCTTTCTCTATGTCAAAAAATACCGCAATTATACTTTCTTTATTTATTTGTCCCTTTCTAATTTCCTCTTCCAGCTGCACTGCTGGGTCGTTTGTGCTTCTTGGGGTTATGTTTGACTAAAGGGGAAGTGACGGCAAACGAACACCAGTTGGCAGTATGTCCAAAGATTTATTATATATAGTAAATATATACATACATCTGTACTACTACTACTAATAATAATAATACTAATACTGCTAATGAATAAACCAAGGAAATGAAGTCCGACCAAAACTCAAGTGTGTATGGTGTAAGACTATGTGTGTAGATTAGCTGGAGGATGTCTTACCAAAATGTTGACGAGAGTGAAGTAACGCGGAAGTCCGTGGGAAAACGTGTCCAAGCGGGAGGTCGAGAATCCAAAAGGCAGTCCGGGAGGCAAGGGGAACAACAGGGGATCCAGGAAGACAACAAGAGCATCAGACAACAGAAACACGGAAGTCGCAGGGGAAGCGCGAGTACGCGGGATGGAAGCCAGACACAGGATGCTTACTCAGGTACAGATGGCTATAATCCGGCCAGCGATGGCAGGTTGTCCAGGTCTATAAAGGCAGCTCCGTCATTACCATCAGGTGTGAAGTTTGCAGGTGACTGATTGCAGCTGGCAGCTGCTGCAGGGCGGGGACGCGCGCGGCTCGTTCCTGGATGTGTGCGACCGTGCGCGTGACCCGAGTGGCGCACAGATGGACGAGCGGCGCTGGCAGGGGTCTGAACCGTAACACTTGCTTTGCGAAAACCACTTTGGTAGTTTTTTATCATTTCTTTTGACTCTAAATAATATATTAATCTTTCATTAATCATTTTTTCCATTACTTTGCCCAAATTTGAGGTCAATGCTATCGGCCTATAATTTCCTGCCTCTTCCGGATCTTTCCCTGGCTTGCATATTGGAATTATTACAGCTTCTTTCCACTCAGCTGCTCATTTTCCTTCTTCATATATCCTATTATATAATTTCAAGACCACTTCTTTGCCGATGCTACCTACATTTTTGATCATTTGATAACTCACCAGGTCTTTCCCTGGCGTCGTATTTTTAACTTTTTTTAAAATTGGAACCATTTCATCCAAAGAAAATGTCATATCCATAGTGTTGGTAAAACTATTATCGTTGTCTTCCTTCATTTCCTCAATATTTAAACTAATTGTTTCTTCTCTCTTTTGTTTTTCTACATTTCTCAAATTATCATTACTGTGCACTTTAACAAAGGTTTTTGCTAAAAGTTCTGCTTTTTCTTTATTTCCTACCACACTCCGCATTCCATCTTTCATCACATGATGTTTATGTTCTTTTCTGAGCCCTGACATTCTCTTGATCATTCCCCACACTTGGCTTAAAGGAGTAGTTCTATTTAGTGTTTCACAAAAAGTTATCCAATGGTGTTTTCTTGTTTTTTTAATAACATACCTTACTCTAGCTTGATGCCTTTTATATTGGATCATGTCTTGGAAATGATGTGTTCTTCTCAATATTCTAAATGCTCTATTCCGTTCTTGTATTGCATCTGTGCACTCTTGTGTCCACCACGGCACTTCCTTCTTCTCCCTATACTATTCCTTGGTATGCTCTGTTCGGCTGCTTCTATTATGCACTTTGTAATATCTGTAATTAATTGTTCAATATCTTGATTTATATCTACTTCCTTTAAAGTTATGTCGGTAATTTCCCTAAATTTCCCCCAGTCACCATGATTATACTTCCATCTTCCTTCTATCCTAGTGCTTTCTGTCCTATGATTTATGTTTATGTGAATGAAGATTGGATAGTGATCACTTCCCATTGTGCTGTATTTATTTACTTCCCACTCCACCTTTCCTGCTAACCCTTGTGACACTAGTGTTAAATCTATTGCTGTTTCTTTACCCGTGACGACATCTAACCTTGTTCCCCACCCATCATTCACACACACCACTTCTTTTTCCTCCAAAAGTGCTTCCAATGTATCCCCATTCCAGTCATCCCTTTCACCCCACATTGTGCTATGTGCATTAAAGTCACCACACCAAATAATATTGCCACTCCAGTGCTCCATTATTGTTTCTAGTTGGTGAATTTCTAATTTCTTGCATGGATTATAGAAATTTAGTACTTTTTATCTTTCTTTATTATTCCATACTTCTACTCCTACTATCTCTAGTTCTTGTTTTACTTTTAATATTGAATATTGCATGTCTTCCTTAATAAATATGGCACATCCTCCTCCTTGCCCATCATTCCTATCTTTACGTATCGTTATATATCCTTTTATTATAAAGTTTAATTTTGTCTTCAGCCATGTTTCTTGAAAACATATTATTTGTGGTTTATTTTTCATATTATTAATATATCCCTTTAAGTCCTGTCGGTTTGCTATCAAACTTCTGGCATTCCACTGAACAATTAACATGGCGTTGGATTGTGGTCACATGACTCGGTCTCGTCTACTCTCTGTAGCTCACCTTGCACCTGTTCCCAGGATAGTTCTTTTACATTTAAAAACTTTGCTGCTGCTTTGACAATTATTTTTGATCTTCTCAGTCTTGTTTCTAGCCTGTTCTGTACAGTTTATTACGTAAGCCAGGAATACAACTAGTTTGTCCATGGAAATTCCTGTATTTGCTGCCTCTTGTTTTTTATTTCTTGAAATATTCTCACTTCTGTCCTGTTCTGCACTTTTTTGATTTCTTATTTTAACTGCCTCTGTGTATGTAATATTTCTTTCAACTCTGATTTGCTGCACTTCTGTTGCCTGTTTCCTTATGATGCAGCCCCCATACGCTGCTGTGTGATTCCCGCCACAATTACAGCACTTGACCTGTTCATGACTTCCACATTGTCCATATTCATGCTCTCCTCCACACCGTCCACATCTCATCTTGGCATGACACACACTAGCTATGTGCCCATAGCGTTGGCACTTAAAACAAGGTACTAGGGGTGGCACGTAAGCTCTAAAGTAGAAGCTTAAATACCCATTCATGATTCTTTCTGGGAGGACTTCCTCTGCAAACTGCACTGGCACAGATATTGCATTTTTAAAGCATTTTCTAAGCATTTTTTCAGGCCCGGACTGAAATAGGGGATATCCAAGTTTTATAAGGGACACCAAAAATGTTCCAACCACCCGCGAGATGTCCCTTATTTCAAAGTCTGGGTGCTGGCAACCCAAGTGGTTTGAAAAAGGCATTTGGTTGCTGATGCACTTATTGAGTGATAAAAGTATTATAATATTTCAAGATTTCAGTAAGTACGACCTGTAAATAGACAAACATATTTAAAAACAAATGTAAAGGTTCAAAATATTCTAAATACAGCATGTAATGTTTTTCAAAGCTCTTTTCTAAATTTTCCGGGCTTTTGGTGGATGGACACAATATTACAGATTTGAAACTCTGAAATTAGACAATTATTTAATATTTCTTATTTGCTGTATTTTCTCTAGAACAAAAAAACTAACAAAAATACAAATAACTGTAAAGTTTTCATTCTTCCAAAGGCAAAGGAGTTCATAAAAAAAAAAAAAAAAAAAAAAAAAAACGGAATTCACCACTTAAAATAATTTTTAAGAGGTTTTGCCATTGAAGACAACATTTGTTCTTTCTGTGATAGCAAAACAAAATGAAGTGTTTATTATAAGAATGTATGCAAAGGAAATCTCAGCTGGATGATGTACAATATCGGCTTTTGCCTGACACTCCAAACTTGTTTACTGAAATTAATAATGTTTTCGGGATGTTAAAAAAGAAAAAAAATTGTACAAAATGTTTAAGAGACAATAATGGAATGTTTGATTTTATCCACAAATGTAAGTAAAAACAAAACCATCCTTCCACAAACAATTCAGTCATTTTCTCTCACTTTTATATTACATAAAGGTATGGGGACATACATTTAAAACAATCACAACACAATCATCATATTACAAAAGAGAGTAATAAAGATAATTAATAAAATTGACTATAGAGACCCAACAAATAATTCATAAAGTCACACATTTTAAAATTGTATAAAAGACAACTGTTCAGATGATGTATAAAGTAAATAATAATATGCTTCCTGAAGTGGTCCAGAAGATGTTTCAGATGTGAACCAGTACATATGTATATCATATAAAGGTGATAATCTATGGGATTATTAACAATTACAAATAAAAATATGTCAAACTTCAATATTTCAAACACCTATAAAAAACACTATTATGAATAAGTCTAATGTTGTATGATGAATATATATACACTTACATTTTTTTAAATGTATTTAAAATATGTCTTGTACTGTTTACTCTCACCTTTTCAGTCAAATTGTTCTGTTCAATTTTTTATGAAAGTACACAATGTTGCATATTAATGCAGGTACTCGACTAAAAAAAACACTAATACAAAATATCTAATCTTTAAATGTAGAAGCATATTAGAATAGTATTACACAAACAACAATGTTACACATACAGTCACACATTTTAAAAGGGAATAATTTTGTATAAATTGTTTGTACATTAAATGGAATTTGAATGTATCACATGTTTTGTACTGTTTTGGATTTACTGACCATTTTAGTAAAATTGTTCCTCTTGCAAAAATGTATGTCAATATAAAACTAAACAATGTTGCACAATAATGCATACAATGGGCTGAAAAAATGGTGTGTAAATATAGAAGCATGTTAACAACATTGTGTTAGACAAACAACAATGTCACACATGTTATATGTGCTGATGTTGTTAGAAAGTCAAAATGAAAGTCTGGACAGTTTATTTCAAATCCTGCAGTTTCATTTGCTGCTGCTGTTCTCACCAGCACACTTGTGTTTCTTACACTGGTACTTAGAAGACAATCTTTCACCACACACACTGCAACTCAACACTTTCTCTCCTGGGTGTCTTCTCATGTGTGCTTCAAGGGTTGATCGGTCACTAAAGCTTTTGTTGCAGACTGAACAGGAATGTGATTTTTCACCAGTGTGTGTTCTCATGTGTCTTTTCACATCTGTACTTCTTGTAAAACCTTTACCACAGGTTGAACAGGAAAAAAGTTTTTCACCAGTGTGTGTTCTCATGTGTCTTTTCAAACTCTGACTTTGTGTAAAACCTTTACCACAGGTTGAACAGGAAAAAGGTTTTTCTCCGGTGTGTGTTCTCATGTGTACTTTCAAAATGTACCTTTGAGTAAAATCTTTACCGCAGATTGAACACAAAAAATGTCTTTCTCCAGTGTGTGTTCTCATGTGTTCTTTCAGAAGACTTTAAAAGTGCTGAGTGAATTTAAAAGTTTTGTGAGAGTGAGAAGATGTGAAGTGAGTGTTGTCAGTGTGACATGTCTTATCATCTTTAGAGTCTTCATCATCAGTGTCAGGAGAGTGTGACGTTGTGTCCTCACTATCTGATAGTGGAGCTAAGAGCTTGTCTGCTTGTGATCCTCCACAGTGGTCTCCATCAGCTTCTGTTGTCATGTGTTGTGTTGAGCTGCTGCTTGGAGGCTCCCCCCCTCCCCTCTCCTCACTTTCACCTTTCACCTCATCATCTTCACTCTTCACAGGGACACCAGTCACTGGGAACATCAGTCCTTCAATATGCTCTCCCTCCTGACTAAGGCTGTGTTCCTCCTCTTCTTCTTTAATGTGTGAGATCTGTGGCGCCTCTTCTTCCTTTTTAAAGTGGTAGGTCAGTGGCTCCTCCTTGTTCCGCTTAATGTTGGGGGTCAGTGGATCATTCACTTTCTTTATAAAGTGTGGGGTCTCTGGTACCTCCTCTTCCTCTTTAAAATGGAGGAAGAGTGGGTCCTTGCCTTCCTCTTTCAAGTAAGAGGGCTGAGGCTCCTCCTTCACCATCCTGGAGCCCCACTCCTGTTGCTCAGAGAGAAGATGTTCTTCACAGACGTCTGCAAGACACATTATAATGACTTTTATGAGAAATAAACAGAACTTTTCCTAATGTGTTTGTTTCAACTCTGAAGTTGCACGCAAGGAACAAACTGAGCCCACACAAACCCTCATGGTAGCACAAGACATTCTTCTATCCTTCCTGGGTGGGCACACACACACACACACTCACACACACACACACACACACACACACACACACACACACATTAACATGTCTAACATAGTAGCCTCTCCATTTTTTAAGAGTTTTATAGAGTGTATAGTTGACATACACACTACTGTTAAATGAAATATATTAGATGTACAGAGATGACAGACAAGTCCTTCATAGATTTTCAAAACAACTGACATCTGACAAATCAGACAGTTAGTATCAGACTGTAAAATACATGGTCATCTTTAATGGATTGATCAGTCAAATCATACTGTCAGTGACCTATTGATCACATTAAAATCCGGGGGCGTGGCTTAAAGGTCATAAACCATTTTGATTGATGGGATTTTGACTATTTGACAGAGAGTGGGTGTTATATTCTCTTATGGCCCCCACCTGTGGAACAGCCTGCCAGAGAGCCTCAGGACTGCAGAGATCGTTGATGTATTTTTTAAAAGGGCTAAGGACACACCTTTTTAATCAGACTTTTTACTGATCATGTTCAACTCCTGTTTAATATTATTCATTGTATTGTATTCTATCAGTGTGTCTAAGAATTGGGGCCAATCCCTCTTTGTGCCATTTTTAATAAAGCTACTGAGGATGCCCCCATGTTGCTCTCATATTGTTTTTGTGTCAGTCTAATAATTGACTGTAATATTATTTTCTACATGTTTGTAGTATGCTAGTTAGCTTGTTTTTATACCTTTTGTACTTGCTTGTGTTATACATTTTCGATATAATGTATTCTTATTAGAAGCATTTTAAATATTTTTGTCGTCCATGGTTGATTATTCTTTCTCTGCTTTCTACTGAGTTGTTTCCATGGACAATGTTTGTCATAAAAAAAAATCAACGTGTTTAAGAAATGTTCATATGCTTCATTAACATCATTTTCATTGGACACATTGTCCTAATTTAGCTTTTCTAGCTCATTTTTGAAAACAATCATCCTCTTCTCTGTGCAAATTTTTCAAAATGTATTAATGTCTTCCATGTTCTTCTTCTTGGAGTTTCCATCATATATTGCGAAAACTGGCAGATGATGACTAATATTGGTTATAAGTAGACCACTTGTAATGTTGTTATCAAAATCATTGGTAAAGATATGATCAATAAGCGTGGCACAGTGTCCTGTGATGCTGCTTGGCTTTGTGATTTTAGGATATAAACTGATGCTGTACATTGTATCAATGAAGTCATCAATGGACTTTTGCTTGTTAGGGTTCAATAAGTCAATATTAAAGTCACCACATAAGAACATTATTTTTTGACCATTGTCCATGGAATTTGCCTTTATCCAATCTTCAAATGTTTCTATACTTAATCTATATATACAACTGATGAATATGTTTTTTCTTTTTTCCTGACATATTTCAATGCTTATACATTCTACAAAACCCAAAACTAGTGAAGTTTGCACGTTGTGTGAACCGTAAATAAAAAAAGAATACAATAATTTGCAAATCCTTTTCAACCTATATTCAATTGAATAGACTGCAAAGTCAAGATATTTAACATTCGAAACGGAAAACTTTTTTATTGTTTACAAATATTAGCTCAATTGGAATTTGATGCCTGCAACTAATTTCAAAGGAGCTGGCACAGGTGGCAAAAAAGACTGATAAAGTTGAGGAATGCTCATCAAACACATAATTGGAACATCCCACAGGTGAACAGGCTAATTGGGAACAGGTGGGTGCCATGATTGGCTATAAAAGCAGCTTCCATGAAATGTTCCCTCATTCACAAACAAGGATGGAGCGAGGGTCACCACTTTGTGACAAAATGTGTAAGCAAATTGTCGAACAGTTTAGGGACAACATTTCTCAAAGAACTATTGCAAGGAATTTAGGGATTTCAAAATCTGTGGTCTGTAATATCATCAAAAGGTTCAGAGAATCTTGAAAAATCACTGCACATAAGCGAGGACATTAAATCCCTCAGGCGGTACTGCATTAAAAAGCGACATCAATGTGTAAAAGATATCACCATGTGGGCTCAGGAACACTTCACAAATCCACTGTCAGTAACAACAGTTAGTCGCTAGATCTGTAAGTGAAAGTTAAAATTCTACTATGCAAAGCCAAAGCCATTTATCAACAACACCCAGAAATGCCGGCAGCTTCGCTGGGCCCGAGCTCATCATAGATGGACTGATGTAAAGTGGAAAAGTGTTCTGTGGTGTGACGAGACCACATTTCATATTGTTTTTAGAAACTGTGGTACTTGTGTCATCCGGACCAAAGAGGAAATAATCCATCCAGATTGTTATAGGTATAAAGTTGAAAAGCCAGCATGTGTGATGGTATGGGGGTGTATTAGTACCCAAGGCATGGGTAACTTACACATCTGTGAAGGCAACATTAATCCTGAACGGTACATACAGGTTTTGGAGCAACAAATATTGCCATCAAAGCAACGTTATGATGGATGCCCCTGCTTATTTCAGCAAGACAATGCCATGTCACGTGTTACAACAGCGTGGCTTCATACTAAAAGAGTGGGTACTAGACTGGCCTGCCTGTAGTCCAGACCTGTCTCCCATTGAAAATGTTTGGCGTAATATGAAGCCTAAAATTCCACAACAGAGACCCCGGATTGTTGAACAACTTAAGCTGTACATCAAGCAAGAATGGGAAAGAATTCCACCTGAAAAGCTTTAAAAATTGGTCTTATCAGTTCCCAAACGTTTACAGAGAGTTATTAAAAGGAGAGGCCATGTAACACAGTGGTAAAAATGCTCCTGTGACAACTTTTTTGCAATGTGTTGCTGCCATTAAATTCTAAGTTAATGATTATTTGCAATAAAAAACACGTTTCTCTTTTAGAACAATAATTATCTTGTCTTTGCAGTCTATTCAATTGAATATAAGTTGAAAATGATTTGCAAATAATTGTATTCTCTTTTTATTTACCATTTACACAACGTGCCAAATTCACTGGTTTTGTAAGATATTATCTACAGCAAATGACATGTTTTTTACCACTTTGTGGTTCAGGTTCTTCATCACATACACAACTACTCCTCCTCCGTTTTTGTTGCTTCTGTTGATGTAGTTTAGTTCATATCCTTCCAGATCAAAATATATTCCTTTTTTTATCATCAATCCATGTTTCTGTGACAGCAATCACTTTAAAGGGTTTGTTGAATTGTTCTAAAAAGTGCTTCATGTTGTTAGAATTTGCATACAAACTTCTGCTATTAAAATGAATAATTGACAGTTTGTTATTACAATTAATGTTGCTATTATATTGTTCATCTGGATAATAACAACTATTATTACTGATGTGGGGGAAAACATTTGTATCTGGATCGATATCATTTTCCAAATCTTGGTTTTTGTGATCTTTGTTGCAGAAGTATTTCAGTTCCATATTTTTTTTGTTCAACAATCTTAAGTTATTCTCCGGTGTGGACAACTCAAAAGTGACTTTTTTCCTCAAATCCTCAGTGCTTTGTATGTATGTGTGTGTGTGTGTGTGTGTGTGTGTGTGCGTGTGTGTGTGCGTGTGTGTGTGTGTGTGTGTGTGTGTGCGTGTGTGTGTGTGTGTGTGTCTGTGTGTGTGTGCGTGTGTGTTCTGGCAATGCTTACTTATGGGGGACGTCGTTCTGTTTACAAAGTCACTTTAAATAATAGTCAAATCCATTCTGAAAATGCCTAAGTGATTTTTAAGCTTTTTTCCCCCCCATAAACCATGTTTAGTGTTTAGTTTGAGTGTGAGACATTTGCACAGCAGCCCCCTCATAGGGCTGTAGCTGGTACTGCACTCGCTGTTGGGCTCATATCCCTCCCCTGATTACCAATGGACTACACCTGGTCCCCAAACTGAAGGAGGTTCCTCTGCAGTGCAGGACATGTCGGCTGACTCAACACCAAAATAAGCTGTTTAAACCAAAAAGGTAAGCACATCTTTCTTATAAATGGAGGTTGTTGACTATCATTTGTGCAAGAGCAATGTGTTCATAAGCAAGTTAAGCCAAGAAATGAGGTAAGGTAGTTACGTCTTGTGAGGTAGCATAGCATTGCTCCTAGAAAGCTTTTGAATCACGTTATGTTGCTTTTTTTTGGCATTTGGACTGGAAATTATATATTTTACTACAAAGAATTAAAGATGTATGTTTTGGTAGCGAACCTTTTCCAACGGGTGGGCTTTTTGTTGCTTTTTTTGGCATTTGGACTGGTTTATAGTCAAAGTAGCTCTAATTTAATGTTAATTGGTTGTCTAAAAGGACCTCTAAGAAGTTATATGTATAGTTATGATGGACATTGGAGATGAAGTATATTTTTAAAAATATACTTTTTTGTTGATTTTAGCGCTGCTTTCGATACTGTCAATCATAATATTTTATTAGAGGGTATCAAAACACGTATTGGTATGTCAGACTTGTAGAACAGGAGGGCCTTATCCGGCCCGTGGGACCTATGTTTGACAGCCCTGATCTCGGCCCTTTGTGTCCTCAAAGAGAGTTGGCTCACAGGTTGCTGCACAACAGCCATCTTGGCTTGGTTGACCACCACCTTTTTCACTTCCCGGGAAAAAAATGTCAAGTTAAAGTACCCGTGATTTAACCCCCAACTCCAACCCTTGATGCTGCAAGCCTAGCAGGGAGGTAATGGGTTCCATTTTTATAGTCCTTGGTATGACTCGGCCGGGGTTTGAACTCACGACCTACTGATCTCAGGGCAGACACTCTAACCACTAATCCACTGAGTAGTGAAGAAGTCATGTAGTATGTAACTGAGTTCAAGTAGAAACTTCTTCCCTCATGTCATGTTAATATCCATTCTTCCATTTTCTGCCACTTATTGCCTTTGGGGTCGCTGGTGCCTATCTCAGCTACAATCGGGCGGAAGGCGGGGTACACCCTGGACAGGTGGCCAACACAGATAGACAGACAACATTCACACTCACATTCACACACTAGGGACTATTTAGTGTTGCCAATCAACCTATCCCCAATACAATATTTTTATTGAGCAAAATATCATTTTTCATTGAAAACAAAGCTCCAGGTATAAATATCAAAGCCATTCATACATTCTAATCTTGCAACTTGCAACTTTTATTTTTAAATTCATGCAGAGGCTTTCAACACAATGATGTTTATGTCAAATAGAAAATAGATGAATCACTCATTTTAAAAAGGTGTCATCTCCCAATTGTTCTGGACTTTTCCCACTGTTATAAAACACAAAACATATCTAAAAGAAACAATCTTGTTTCTACAGGATAATCATCATGAAGACAATGTCAAATAAAATTAACAAATCAAGAGTGTCATCCAATAATTTAGTGAGCATTCTACAAGCTGTTGATTCTACTCAGTGGCCTAGTGGTTAGAGTGTCCGCCCTGAGATGGGTAGGTTGGGAGTTCAAACCCCGGCCAAGTCATACCAAAGACTATAAAAAGATGGTAGCCATGACCTCCCTGCTTGGCACTCAGCATCAAGGGTTGGAATTGGGGGTTAAATCAGCATAAATGATTCCCGGGCGCGGAACTGCTGCTGCTCACTGCTCCCCTCACTTCCCAGGGGGTGAACAAGGGGATGGGTCAAATGCAGAGGACACATTTCGCCACACCTAGTGTGTGTGTGTGACAATCATTGCTACTTTAACTATAACTTTAACTTTACGTGACATAAGGTGAAAAGATGTCCACAAACCTGCTCTGTGTAGCACAACTTGAGGTTTGAAAACAGCGTCCAGTAGTTCTTGTAGACGTTTGTTCTCCTCCTTTGTCCTAGAAAGTTCCTCCTGGTACTCTGCTACGGTTCTTTCCAACACTCCAAATATTTCTTCAACAGTAAGATTGAGTCGCTGCTCCATCAACCTTCTCACCTTTTGGAATTCCCACATTTTTTCCTGCCTTATTTCTTGGCTCATGTTTTACATGTAAAAAGCTGATTCTAAAAGTAAGTAATTAGTTTGAGTGCAAAAAGAGATGAGATGTTAGCATTTGAGGCTCCCAACACGGAGTGATGGGTGCTTGGCGAAGGATCGGCCTTTAAAAGATGCTGCTCTTTGAAGTAGCAGCTCTTTGACATGAAAGAAGCTTTGAGCAATTCTTCCTTGAGTTGAAGGGCAGCTTGCAGCAATGACATGAAAGGTGCATACTGCCACCTACTGCAGTGGAGTATGTCACATATATTCATGTACTTACACTGTCAAAACTAATACTGGATGGTAATAATATATATAATACTGCCACCTACTGCAGCGGAGTATGTCACATGTATTCATGTACTCACACTGTCAAAACTAATACTGGATGATAATAATATATATAATACTGCCACCTACTGCAGCGGAGTATGTCACATATATTCATGTACTTACACTGTCAAAACTAATACTGGATGATAATAATATATATAATACTGCCACCTACTGCAGCGGAGTATGTCACATATATTCATGTACTCACACTGTCAAAACTAATACTGGATGATAATAATATATATAATACTGCCACCTACTGCAGCGGAGTATGTCACATATATTCATGTACTTACACTGTCAAAACTAATACTGGATGATAATAATATATATAATACTGCCACCTACTGCAGCGGAGTATGTCACATATATTCATGTACTCACACTGTCAAAACTAATACTGGATGATAATAATATATATAATACTGCCACCTACTGCAGCGGAGTATGTCACATATATTCATGTACTTACACTGTCAAAACTAATACTGGATGATAATAATATATATAATACTGCCACCTACTGCAGCGGAGTATGTCACATATATTCATGTACTTACTGTTGGGATGTCGCATGGCTGCAGTTGTGTGTCCCCGAGTATGCAAGAATCCAGGAGAGTTGCGTGGAGGTAAGATGAATTTAATACACAAAAGAAAATAACAAAAGCAAACATAAAGCAGTCGTGCAGATAAACGTTCTCAACATAATATTATCATCGAGCACTGAGGAGTGCTCGAGTGAAACATAAATAGACACTAGTGTGATTGACAGCAGGTGTGAACCGCTGCCAATCAACGAAAAGAGAAAAATAGTGCTCCGTGAATAAAAACAGGAAATACAACAAAATAAGAGCACTGAACCGGAAGTAAATACAAAAACACAAAAAACTAACAGAAATGAAGTGACACATCGTTACAGGACCTCCCCCTCAAGGAACAGATACCAGATGTTCCCTGGGAAAGAAAAAAAAATGGAAAAAAGTCCAAAATGTAAGGGAGGGTGGAGGGAGGATTTGGTGGAGGGTTGCCAAACCTCGTGTCCCCGCAGCCAGCGAGGGAAAGTCAGGTGGCGGCGCCGCGTAGAGCGCCGCTGGAACTGGCGAGGCGGGCGGCCAGGGAACGGCCAAATCACTGGCCGAAAAAGAGGAGAGTGCGCAGGGCACGGCCACATCCACGGCCGACGTAGAAGCGGGCGCGCTGAAGCAGGCCGGGAAGCAGAAGACGTAACCGGCGGCGTGGAAACCGCAGGCGTCATCAACGGCGTGGAAGTGGCAGATGTCATCGGCGGCGTGAAAGCGGCGGATGTCATCGGCGGCGTGAAAACGGCGGACGTCATCGGCGGCGTGAAAGCGGCAGACGTCATCGGCGGCGTGAAAGCGGCAGACGTCATCGGCGGCGTGAAAACGGCAGACGTCATCGGCGGCGTGAAAGCGGCAGACGTCATCGGCGGCCTGAAAGCGGCAGACGTCATCGGCGGCGTGAAAGCGGCAGACGTCATCGGCGGCGTGAAAGCGGCAGACGTCATCGGCGGCGTGAAAGCGGCAGACGTCATCGGCGGCGTGAAAGCGGCAGACGTCATCGGCGGCGTGAAAGCGGCAGACGTCATCGGCGGCGTGAAAGCGGCAGACGTCATCGGCGGTGTTGAAGCGGCAGGCGTCATCGGCGGCGTGAAAGCGGCAGATGACGCCGGGCGAGGAGCAGCAAATGCTGGCCGAGGAATAGCGGATGCCGGCGGTGACGAAGCCCGGCGTGGTGCTGCTCTTGGCGGCGTTGGGGCTCGGCGTGGAGCCGGCGTTGGGGCTCGGCGTGGAGCCGGCGTTGGGGCTCGGCGTGGAGCCGGCGTTGGGGCTCGGCGTGGAGCCGGCGTTGGGGCTCGGCGTGGAGCCGGCGTAGGGGCTAGGCGTGGAGCCGGCGTAGGGGCTAGGCGTGGAGCCGGCGTAGGGGCTAGGCGTGGAGCCGGCGTAGGGGCTAGGCGTGGAGCCGGCGTTGGGGCTGTGCGAAAACCCGCCAGGCACGTAGATGTCTCCGTGGAAGGAGACGCTTGCGAAGATGACAGCGGTGTGTGCCTGGCTGCACCGCAGTGTATTGTGGGCCCCCCTCCACTAGGCGGCTGCCAGAAACCGTCCACACTTGCGGGAAGACATGCCTGCTCGTCGGCGTCCCCCGGTGCGAAAACCAGGGACGGGCGGGAGGAGGCCAGGAAGAGGGACGAAGACACGTCCCGCGCCGAGTCCCAGCAGGAGGACAAAAGTGACCTCACTGTGGGCTCCACTGGAGCTCTCGGCGATCCAAAAAAGAGAGCGGGAGCTGGCAGAAAGAGCAGCCGGGGAGCAGCCGCTGGAAGCTGCGTAGGAGCAGGGAGAAGCAGCTCAGCAGACGACGGGAAGGATGGCGGCGGCGGACGTGCCGGTCGGAGAGCCGCAGTAGGCGACGGAGCCGCAGGAGCCGCGAGACGTGAAGGAGGAGGTGGGCGCGCCGGTCGGTGAGACGTAGCCGGCAGCGTTGCCGAGAGGAAGGATGGCGGCGGAGGACGCGCCGGTCGGTGAGCCGTAGCCGGTAGCGTTGCCGCGGGAGCCGCGAGGCATGCAGGAAGTGGCGGACGTGCTGGTCGGAGAGCCGTAGTCAGCCGTCGAGCCGAGAGGAAAGATGGCGGCGGGGGACGCGCCGGTCGGAGAGCCGAAGCCGGTGGCGTTGCCGCGGGGAGAGGGTCCGCATCTGTTGGCTGGGACCGCACAAACCTGGCCTTCAAGTCCTCCAGGAATTGTGCGGTCCAGAACGTCGGCTGAGGATTGCCGACAGGGATTCTCGCGAGGACACTTTCTTCTGGCTCGATGATACTGTTGGGATGTCGCATGGCTGCAGTTGTGTGTCCCCGAGTATGCAAGAATCCAGGAGAGTTGCGTGGAGGTAAGATGAATTTAATACACAAAAGAAAATAACAAAAGCAAACATAAAGCAGTCGTGCAGATAAACGTTCTCAACATAATATTATCATCGAGCACTGAGGAGTGCTCGAGTGAAACATAAATAGACACTAGTGTGATTGACAGCAGGTGTGAACCGCTGCCAATCAACGAAAAGAGAAAAATAGTGCTCCGTGAATAAAAACAGGAAATACAACAAAATAAGAGCACTGAACCGGAAGTAAATACAAAAACACAAAAAACTAACAGAAATGAAGTGACACATCGTTACACTTACACTGTCAAAACTAATACTGGATGATAATAATATATATAATACTGCCACCTACTGCAGCGGAGTATGTCACATATATTCATGTACTTACACTGTCAAAACTAATAATGGATGATAATAATGTATATAATACTGCCACCTACTGCAGCGTAGTATGTCACATATATTCATGTACTTACACTGTCAAAACTAATACTGGATGATAATAATATATATAATACTGCCACCTACTGCAGCGGAGTATGTCACATATATTCATGTACTTACACTGTCAAAACTAATACTGGATGATAATAATATATATAATACTGCCACCTACTGCAGCGGAGTATGTCACATATATTCATGTACTTACACTGTCAAAACTAATACTGGATGATAATAATATATATAATACTGCCACCTACTGCAGCGGAGTATGTCACATATATTCATGTACTTACACTGTCAAAACTAATACTGGATGATAATAATATATATAATACTGCCACCTACTGCAGCGGAGTATGTCACATGTATTCATGTACTCACACTGTCAAAACTAATACTGGATGATAATAATATATATAATACTGCCACCTACTGCAGCGGAGTATGTCACATATATTCATGTACTCACACTGTCAAAACTAATACTGGATGATAACAATATATATAATACTGCCACCTACTGCAGCGGAGTATGTCACATATATTCATGTACTTACACTGTCAAAACTAATACTGGATGATAATAATATATATAATACTGCCACCTACTGCAGCGGAGTATGTCACATATATTCATGTACTTACACTGTCAAAACTAATACTGGATGATAATAATATATATAATACTGCCACCTACTGCAGCGGAGTATGTCACATATATTCATGTACTCACACTGTCAAAACTAATACTGGATGATAATAATATATATAATACTGCCACCTACTGCAGCGGAGTATGTCACATATATTCATGTACTTACACTGTCAAAACTAATACTGGATGATAATAATATATATAATACTGCCACCTACTGCAGCGGAGTATGTCACATATATTCATGTACTCACACTGTCAAAACTAATACTGGATGACATTAAAAGCAATGCTTTGTCCTGACTTACTTTCTGTGGAATTGTAAGTCCATCAAAACAAATGAGCAGTCATTTTGGGCTTAACTTTACATTTCAATCACTCTTTCTGAGCTGCCCTAACTTAGAGAAATATCACTTTAGACGTTTAGAAAAAAGTTTATTAAAAGCGATTATGGGGTGCCGGATGTAAAAGTTCAGTCTAACTTTTGTAGCAGATATATTTCTCACATTTCACTCACCTTTCTCACATTTAACTAATTTTCATCACATTTAAATGTAGACTCTAAATATTATATCTAAATGTTCAATATAAATCTTAATCACAATTTAAATCTTAAATATTAATCTATATGTTAAGGGAATAAGCTATAGAAAATGGATGGATGGATGTTAAATCCAAACCTAAATCTTAACCTAAATGTTAAATCTAAATCTAAATGTTAAATCTAAACCTAAATCTTAAATCTACAAACCCCGTTTCCATATGAGTTGGGAAATTGTGTTAGATGTGAATATAAACGGAATACATCCATCCATCCATCCATTTTCTACCGCTTATTCCCTTTCGGGGTCGCGGGGGGCGCTAGCGCCTATCTCAGCTACAATCCGGCGGAAGGCAGGGTACACCCTGGACAAGTCGCCACCTCATCGCAGGGCTAACACAGATAGACAGACAACATTCACACTCACATTCACACACTAGGGACCATTTAGTGTTGCCAATCAACCTATCCCCAGGTGCATGTGTTTGGAAGTGGGAGGAAGCCGGAGTACCCGGAGGGAACCCACGCATTCATGGGGAGAACATGCAAACTCCACACAGAAAGATCCCAAGCCTGGATTTGAACCCAGGACTGCAGGAACTTCGTATTGTGAGGCAGACGCACTAACCCCTCTGCTGATTTGCAAATCATTTCCAACCCATATTCAGTTGAATGCACTACAAAGATAACATATTTGATGTTCAAACTCATAAACTTTTTTCTTTTTTTGCAAATAATTAAATTTGAATTTCATGGCTGCAACACGTGCCAAAGTAGTTGGGAAAGGGCATGTTCACCACTGTGTTACATCACCTTTTCTTTTAACACTCAACAAACATTTGGGAACCGAAGAAACTAATTTGAAGCTTTGAAAGTGTAATTCTTTCCCATTTTTGTTTTATGTAGAGCTTCAGTCCTTCAACAGTCCGGGGTCTCTGCTGTCGTATTTTAGGCTTCATAATGTGCCACAAATTTTCCATGGGAGACAGGTCTGGACTGTAGGCTGGCCAGGAAAGTACCCGCACTCTTTTTTTAAAGTTAAAGTACCAATAACTGTCACACACATACTGGATGTGGCGAAAGTATTCTCTGCATTTGACCCATCACCCTTGATCACCCCCTGGGAGGTGAGGAGAGCAGTGGGCAGCAGCGGTGCCGCGCCCGGGAATCATTTATGGTGATTTAACCCCCAATTCCAACCCTTAATGCTGAGTGCCAAGCAGGGAGGTAACCGGTCCCATTTTTATAGTCTTTGATATGACTCAGCCGGGGTTTGAACTCACGACCTACCCATCTCAGGGCGAACACTCTAACCTCTAGGCCACTGAGTAGCCACACTGTTGTAACATGTGCTGAATGTGGCTTGGTATTGTCTTGCTGAAATAAGAAGGGGCGTCCATGAAAAAGACGGCGCTTAAATGGCAGCATATGTTCTGAAACCTGTATGTACCGTTCAATATTAATGGTGCCTTCACAGATGTGTAAGTTACCCATGTCTTTGGCACTAATGCACCCCCATACCTTCACAGATGCTGGCTTTTCAACTTTGCGTCGATAACCGTCTGGATGGTTCGCTTCCCTTTTGGTCCGGATGACACGATGTTGAATATTTCCGAAAACAATTTGAAATGTGGACTTATCAGACCACAGAACACTTTTCCACTCTGCATCAGTCCATCTTAGATGATCTCAGGCCCAGAGAAGCTGGTGGCATTTCTGGATGTTGTTGATAAATGGCTTTTGCTTTGCATAGTAGAGCTTTAACTTGCACTTACAGATGTAGCGACAAACTGTGTTTAGTGACAGTGGTTTTCTGAAGTGTTCCTGAGCACATGTGGTGATATCCTTTAGAGATTGATGTCGGTTTTTGATACAGTGCCGTCTGAGGGATGGAAGGTCACGGTCATTCAATGTTGGTTTCCGGCCATGCCGCTTACGTGGAGTGATTTCTCCAGATTTTCTGAATCTTTAGATGATATTATGGAGCGTAGATGTTGAAATCCCTAAATTCCTTGCAATTGCACTTAGAGAAAGGTTGTTCTTAAACTGTTTGACTATTTGCTCACGCAGTTGTGGACAAAGGGGTGTACCTCGCCCATCCTTTCTTGTGAAAGACTGAGCATTTTTCGGGAAGCTGTTTTTATACCCAATCATGGCACCCACCTGTTCCCAATTAGCCTGCACACCTGTGGGATGTTCCAAATAAGTGTTTGATAGACAGACAGACAGATAGATAGTACTTTATTTATTCCTTCAGGAGAGTTCCTTCAGGATAATTAACATTTTCAGCTCAATCCCATTCAAGATCAAACATTACAGGGAGACAGAACAGGATCGCTGACGGGTCTGCCGACTTCCGGCGCCCTTACAAAAAAGGTGAGATACAGGTAAACAATTGGGGGGGAATGGGGGAAAAAAAAAAATATTAAAATAAAAAAAAAAAATGGGTCTAAGCCTGGGCCTCTGGAGAGGGGGTCCAGACTGAGGCCAAGGGGGAAAAAACAACGCATAACCATAGCACACATAGTAGACATCCCTCTTACATGTGGAGGGAAACATCAAACATCAAAGAACACAAAGGAAATGAAAGACATTAAAGCAGCGGAGCTGATACAACCAGACACTTCTACATACATACATAAATAAAAAGTATTGTGATGAGCGTTCCTCAACTTTATCAGTATCTATTGGGGACGGCGTGGTGCAGTGGGAGAGTGGCCGTGCGCAAACCGAGGGTCACTGGTTCAAATCCCACCTAGTACCAACCTCGTCCCGTCCGTTGTGTCCTGAGCAAGACACGTCACCCTTGCTCCTGATGGGTGCTGGTTGGCGCCTTGCATGGCAGCTCCCTCCATCAGTGTGTGAATGTGTGTGTGAATGGGTAAATGTGGAAGTAGTGTCAAAGCGCTTTGAGTACCTTGAAGGTAGAAAAGCGCTATACAAGTACAACCCATTTATCATTTATTTATTTATTGCCACCTTTCCCAACTTCTTTGTCACGTGTTGCTGGCATCAAATTCTAAAGTTAATGATTATTTGCAAAAAAATAAAGTTTATCAGTTTGAACATCAAATATGTTGTCTTTGTAGCAAATTCAACTGAATATGGGTTGAAAATGATTTTCAAATCATTGTATTCTGTTTGCATTTACATCTAACACAATTTCCCAACTCATATGGAAACGGGGTTTGTAAACGTGAGCGCTAAATGTTAAAACTAAACCTAAATCTTGAATCCAAACATACATCTTAAAACTAAATTATCTAAATGTCAGTGCTAAATATTCGATCTAAGTCTGAATGTTGAATCTAAATCTTGAATCTACATCTCTATCTAAATGAGAGCGCTTCATGTTAAATCTAAACATAAATCTTAAATCTGAATGTAAATCCATTCATCCATCCAAGGCGGGGTACACCCTGGACAAGTCGCTACCTCATCACAGCTGAATCTAAATCTGAGCGCTAAATGTTAAAACTAATCTCTAACCACTAGGCCACCTACTTAGTGGCCTAGTGGTTAGAGTGTCCGCCCTGAGATGGGTAGGTTGGGAGTTCAAACCCCGGCCGAGTCATACCAAAGACTATAAAAATGGGAGCCATTACCTCCCTGCTTGGCACTCAGCATCAAAGGTTAGAATTGGGGGTTAAATCACCATAAATGATTCCCGGGCGTGGCACCGCTGCTGCCCACTGCTCCCCTCACTTCCCAGGGGGTGAACAAGGGGATGGGTCAAATGCAGAGGACACATTTCACCACACCTAGTGTGTGTGTGACAATCATTGCTACTTTAACTTAACTTTAACTTTAACTTAAGTATTCAGCCCAAAGTTCAATAAATGGGAATAGTATACCCCGGGAAATCGAACCATCCCATTCTTTTCTCCATTTTTCTGACTCTAAAATTTATTGAATGCGTTTCTTGAAGACAAAAAATATTGTGTTCTTTTTTCCTTCAGCCACATAAATATAAGTTTTCTTTTTCTGTTGTCTGCAAGACCATTGCAATTATGACTCATTTATCCAACTTCATTATCTTTCTTATAAACCAGGGGTCGGGAACCTTTTTGGCTGAGAGAGCCAAAAATCCATCCATCCATCCATCCATTTTCTACCGCTTATTCCCTTTGGGGTCGCGGGGGGTGCTGGCGCCTATCTCAGCTACAATCCAAATATTTTTAAAATATATTTCCGTAAGAGCCATATAATATTTTTTTCAACACTGAACACAACTAAACGCGTGCATTTTTAAGTAAGACCAACATTTGTAAAGTATAACAGGTCTCTTATTTTTTGTAATAACATTGTTATTCTGAAGCTAACTGTGGAGGGGTCGTGGCATGCGGGCCTGCAGCGAAGCGGGGTGTGCCAGTACCGTAGATGGCCCACCTGGGCCTTGTTATGTAATCACCTGTCACCTGTCGCTCTGTTATACGCAGCATCCAGGAAGAGAGACGGGGTTGGGGCTGGAGCCAGAGCGCGAGCAAGAAGGAAAGAGAAAAAGACAATTGCTGGAAAGCAACTGAGAGTCTTATTTAAAAATAAAACAATATTTAAACCCTGAAACAGGCTCTCATGTCGGTGCTTGGTGGTCTGAAGAATCCCCAGGATTGCAAGCCCACATTAACCACTAATAAATAAATAACTACTTACCTTTATGTAACTTCTTCAACAGGTGCAGCAGAAAATTAATGGATGGATTAAAAATGAATGTTTTATATTTTGAACGTTATTTTTAACACTGTGATTACAAGTGGAATTATTCATTACTTATCGTGTTAAGCAATGTCAGCTCAGATTTATCCGAGAGCCAAATGCAGTCATCAAAAGAGCCACATCTGGCTCGCGAGCCATAGGTTCCCTACCCCTGTTATAAACCATGTGACCTGAGTAGATTCATGATATATTTGATTGCTTCATATCAAGTATTATCAGTGTATTTCCTGGAGGGATGTAGTTGATGAGAGAAGTGGCAGCCAAGTATTGCTTTTGAATGGAGAATGGCTTCTGAATGGAATGGTGTGGAGGCCAAAGATTGACAGGCCGAGTAGCCAGTGAGAAGGTATATTTTGGAGCTGACAAATTGTAAACAGAGGTCACAACACTGGAAGTATATTAGCCCAGGGGGCGTGGCTAAAGGATAGTTCTAGAATGTGCAGTGTGTGTGAGGAAAGGTTCTCTCAAAACTCTCCAAATCTTGCAAGCAAAAAATGAGTTAGTTTAGGAGCCCCGAAGCCAAACATCAAATATTAACTCTTGAAAATGTGAATGATTGTGCCCCTCGCCCCAGATTCACGTATCGCCACCAACATCACCAGCGGCGTCTATCATGACAGGAGGAACGTAAAAGTCTCAAGAAGCCATATTTGAAAGCCAAAAGGAAGTCGGCCATTTTGGTTTCCGTCAGCCATGTTGAAGTCAAAAAGGGGTGGTACTTGAACAAACTCCTCCTCGGGACTTTGACCAAACTTTGACCTGATGGCTCGCCACACAACTTTACACATTTATAACTCGGCTCCACAAACTGAGATTGTACTCAGAGTTGGTACAAATGATGATGATGACACCCTGTCGTGCAGAATGGGTCAGTACCTGTTGGTACCCATTGGTGGTGGGCGGAGCCTGGCGGCCAAAACTGCCCCTCGCCATCAACCATCAAATTGTCTTTACTTCTCTTTAGATGATGGGATCTCATTGCAAACTGATATGAGACCTTTAATTCGGGGTCTGATCATGACTAGTCATTGATATCGACACCAACATTGCCCCCTTGTGGTGGAAAAGGATAACAGTCATAACTTCTTTCCACATGCTCCAATCTTCCTGTTTTGTTTATTTATGGTGGGTCGAGATCATCGTCATTCTACATCCTGTACGCAAATACAAAATGACTTTTTCATACTTGGCACATTTTCTAACATAATCTTGTTAATATGCTCAATAAGGTTCTATTCAAATGTAATACAAGTAATACGTAAGACTTTATTTGCACACTTAAGTAGATAGGTTTCCAGGTGAAAAAGATGCCACCTCACTAAAAAGATTAATTGTTTAACTATTTATTTTCCATGCATTAATTTAGATCCAGAACACACATTGTCTGCGATGAGGTGGCGACTTGTCCAGGGTGTACCCCGCCTTCCGCCCGATTGCAGCTGAGATAGGCGACAGCGCCCCCCGCGACCCCAAAAGGGAATAAGCGGTAGAAAATGGATGGATGGATGGAACACACATTGTTATATATCTTATTATATTATAATCATTACTATAATTGAATGTAAGTTTGTGTAAAATATTTTCACACAACAAAGTGTGAATACATGTTGTAAAGTGTGGGGTTGAGTTATAATTGATATAATACAATTAGGTATGGCAAATGCATTTTGTTTACTTGCCAACTATTCAAATTATATTTAATATACATATTTGTATAATGTCATGTAATATGACTTCAACATTATTTATGTTAATATAAGAGTTTATTTGCTAGCCAGTTCTACTTGTGATTATTTATTTTATTTTCTTATTGAACAATTAAACATACATAAACAATGTTTGGACACATTAAGGTACTTTCAATACAATATGAGTCAGTGTTTTCAGTATTTTACTCAGCAATATAAAAAACATCACATTAAATCCAATCCTCTTACAAACAAAACCCGTTAAAGAAAGTAAAAGTAAATATGAGAGACCATTCCAATAAGATTAAAATAAAATGTATATAATTAAATGATAAACTTGTGCTTAAATGTGCTTATTTAAAACGACGTAATATATTCCAATAAATGTAATAATGTAAGTGTTTTCTATTTTATACAAATCTTCTAAGACTGAATGAATAAATTGAAATCATTAACACAATGTGAGGATTTGGATTTCACTTTAAGAGACTTTTGTGTATGAGAGCAAATGTTTCACACTTTTTAAAAATGGATATAAATTCACGACACGATCGATCCACGCATGCGTGAATTACGTCACTTCCTGTACGTTTTTACGACGGAGGTCCTGCGTCGTCACTTTCTGTCATATTTCAATGTTTTATTAATTTTTCGTATGAAATGGATTAGGAGTAAAAGGGCACAACAATAAAAACACGTGGAAGGGTAAATTTAAAAAAATCAGGCAGTAATATCGCTACAATTTCTAGCACTTTCACTCTTGTCATTGCAATGAATGTCGCACGGGGGCGCCACTGAACCCCAACATTAAAGCTTTGTTTGATATACTTTGAATTTATTTTTGAAAAACAAGACACTCGTTTATATCACATTGTTATTCAAATAAATATTACGTAAAAGAAAAGCATGGTAACAGTGACAGCAAGCAATATCTTATATAGAGCTACCTCTTCGTCCGCTCAGCTGTGACGTCATTCCCAGCTTCCGGTGTAAACGGAAGACAGCAGAACAGGAGGAGAAGGAGAAAGAAGTGTGCAGGACGCTAATAAGTCAGTTTTATTATTTGTTATCCAGTTTATAATATTTACGTCGTATAAAATACATATGTGATTCTTTCTTTAAGGATAAAGTGGTCTCGATGCGCTAGAAGCACTGTGCCGCTTCTCGTGCTATCTTTGCTTGTTAGTTAGCTTAGCTCGCTAGTTAGCTTAGCTTGTTAGCTGCTAACAGAAGACACAGAAGTTATCAACACATCGCTAAGTAGAGATCAAGTGTGAGAGTAAAGTGTTGTGATTGTGTGAAAATGTGCCAAAGAACCATAGCAAAGTATGAGGAGGAACTTTGTCCAACAAAAGAGGAGAAGGAGCGACAACATCAACTACTGGACGCTGTTTTCAAGAAACATCAAGTTGTGTTACACAGAACAGGTTTGTTTACTTCTTACTCTCACATCTTTACTAACTTTATATTTGATGAATAACACTATGCTTAATATATTGTGTATAAGAAGTTGTGTTGTCTTGTGAGGATGATGCATTCCGTCTGCTACTTGCAACGTGGTCTTGCAACCACGTGGTTGTCTGTGTTCTGTGGAATGTAACTACTAAAGATGAGTTACATATCCCAGTCCATTTGTACAATAAACTGTCAGTGGTGGAACAAGTCAGAGATGTGCTGTGGACGAGCTCCATGACATGGCCCCTAAACCCAAATAATAAAGCTAATTCTACCATCATTTTATAACACACACATGCCTCTCTGGGTTTATCACCAACAATCTCTAAGCAGGTTTTAAAGGGGAACATTATCAGCAGACCTATGTAAGCGTCAATATATACCTTGATGGTGCAGAAAAAAGACCATATATTTTTTTAACCGATTTCCGAACTTTAAATGGGTGAATTTTGGCGAATTAAACGCCTTTCTGTGTATTGCTCTGGTGGCGATGATGTCAGAACTTGACGTCACCGAGGTAATACAGCCGCCATTTTCATTTTCAACACATTACACACACGGGTCCCAACTCTGTTACTTTCAGTTTTTTCAGCTATTTTTTGGAACCTTGGAGACATCATGCCTCGACGGTGTGTTGTCGGAGGGTGTAACAACACTAATAGGGAGGGATTCAAGTTGCACCGAAGATGCGAAAGTGGCAAGAAATCTGCCGCCAGACCCCCATTGAATGTGCCGGAGTGTCTGCACATTTTACCGGCGATGCTAACGCAGCTAATCGGCCATGCTATGGCTATGAATAGCGTTAATAGCTATTCGCTCAATAGCTTCAGTTTCTTCTTCAATACTTTCATACTCCAACCGTCCTTTTCAATACATGCGTAATCTGTTGAATCGCTTAAGCCGCTGAAATCCGAATCTGAATCCGAGCTAATGTCGCTATATCTTGCTGTGCTATTCGCCACTGTTTGTTTGTATTGGCAGCACTGTATGACGTCACAGGAAAATGGACCGTATCTTGGCAGGTAGTGGAAAAAAGGCACTTTAAAGCTTTTTTTAGGGATATTTCGGGACCGGTAAATTTTGAAAAATACTTCAAAAAATACAACAAGCCACTGGGAACTGATTTTTATTGTTTTTAACCCTTTTGAAATTGTGATAATGTTCCCCTTTAAAAAGTTTGTCAGCCATTTTTCCTTAAATTTGCATTTTCCCAAAATGTATTTATTTTCTCACTTTCACCACAGCATCAACCCGTTCACAGGATGTAGAGAAATTATCAAAGGGGATCTGATTTGTTTTATTTTGCCTGTCATTCACAATCCATATGTAAGACAATAACATGTTTTTATTTTGTATGCATTCTAAGTCCTAAACAAACGTTAGCAAAATCTTGACCATCCTAATTTTACCATTTGAGTCAATGAGAGCGCCTCTATTCTGCTCACTAATAAGAATTAGTTGAGCAATATAATATACCCACAAGTCATTTTTTTAATCGCTATCTCTTTAAAACATGCTGTAAAAATGCATATTCTCTGGAAATATGCCCCATAATAGCCACAAACTGGAGGATACATTTTTAATTTGGATACAATTTAAATAAATAGTGTAATGGTTTTATGGAATTTTCCAGGGTGTACCCCACCTTCTGCCCCCCTGTGAGTCCAAAAGGGACAAGCGGTAGAAAATGGATGGATGGGTGGGAAAAGGCACATCATCGACAGGCCTCAACATTTTACTTTTTAAGGTCAAGACAAGTGTTGCCTTAAAGGAGGGCTCATATTTTAGGGCACCAAGGCAAATGTTATTTTCTTTCCAGTTTGTTAATTAAATGTAGAATTGCTCACATTTATTTGTGCAATAAATCTTTAGACAATTTTGACCCGTACTTTGGATCAAAGCATAATAATTGTGTAAATGCATCAATAAGTTCATTACGCTTGTTTAAGGTGCTTTTTTTTTTAAAACCTTTATTTTGTTAGCGCAGTCAGACCTATTATTGTGAAGGGGGAAGTGTGTTGCTGTTCTCAGAACGATGTGTGGAGGTGACAGTTGCGACTGCTGTCCTCTTTGTACATTATTCCAACATTGATGATGTCGTTCACAACAACACAAGCAGATGAGATGTGTTGTGCGTTTATGGATTTTCCTTGCCAGCTTTAGCTTCGTAGTTTAGTCGCTATTTCGAATGACCGCCTAAAAGGACGGGACAATTGGGTGTTTAAAGGAGGAATGAGCTGTCCAGAAAAAATTATCTTCCATCCATCCATCTTCTTCCGCTTATCCGAGGTCGGGTCTTGGGGGCAGCAGCCTAAGCAGGGAAGCCCAGACTTTCCTCTCCCAATCCACTTCGTCTAGCACTTCCCGGGGGATCCCAAAGCGTTCCCAGGCCAGCCGGGAGACATAGTCTTCCCAACGTGTCCTGGGTCTTCCCCGTGGCCTCGTACCGGTTGGACATGCCCTAAACACCTCCCTAGGGAGGCGTTCGGGTGGCATCCTGACCAGATGCCCGAACCACCTCATCTGGCTCCTCTCCATGTGGAGGAACAGCGGCTTTACTTTGAGTTCCTCCCGGATGGCAGAGCTTCTCACCCTATCTCTAAGGGAGAGACCCGCCACATGGCAGAGGAAACTCATTTGGGCCGCTTGAACCCGTGATCTTGTCCTTTCGGTCATGACCCAAAGCTCATGACCATAGGTGAGGATGGGAACGGAGATCGACCGGTAAATTGAGAGATTTGCCTTCCGGCTCGGCTCTTTCTTCACCACAACGGATCGATACAGCGTCCGCATTACTGAAGACGCCGCACCGATCCGCCTGTCGATCTCACCATCCACTCTTCCCTCACTCGTGAACAAGACTCCTAGGTACTTGAACTCCTCCACTTGGGGAAAAATCTCCTCCCCAACCCGGAGATGGCACTCCACCCTTTTCCGGACGAGAACCGTGGACTTTGACTTGGAGGTGCTGATTCCCATCCCAGTCGCTTCACACTCTGCTGCAAACCGATCCAGTGAGAGCTGAAGATCTTGGCCAGATGAAGCCATCAGGACCACATCATCTGCAAAAAGCAGAGACTTAATCCTGCTGCCACCAAACCAGATCCCCTCAACGCCCTGACTGCACCTACAAATTATATCCATAAAAGTTACGAACAGAATCGGTAACAAAGGGCAGCCTTGGCGGAGTCCAACCCTCACTGGAAACGGGTCTGACTTACTGCCGGCAATGAGGACCAAGCTCTGACACTGATCATAGTGGTAGCGGACCGCCACAATCAGACTCTCTGAGCACTCCCCACGGGACTTCCTGGGGGACACGGTCAAATGCCTTCTCCAAGCCCACAAAACACATGTAGACTGGTTGGGCAAACTCCCATGCACCCTCAAGGACCCTGCCCAGAGTATAGAGCTGGTCCACAGTTCCACGACCAGGACGAAAACCACACTGTTCCTCCTGAATCCGAGGTTCGACTATCTGGCCTAGGGTCCTCTCCAGTACACCTGAATAGACCTTACCGGCAAGGCATTTTTTTCCCTAACAAATGTTGCTTCTCCTAAGAATGACAACATTGCTCTTACATTGATGTCAATTTCCCTGATATCCTGGAATGAAAAGCAGATTTTGTTATATTAGCCAGTTCTGTGACACCAGAAGTCATTGTTGAAATAATCCATCCATCCATCCATCCATTTCCTACCGCTTATTCCCTTTTGGGGTCGCGAGGGGCGCTGGCGCCTATCTCAGCTACAATCGGGCGGAAGGCGGCATACACCCTGGAAAGTCGTTACATCATCGCAGATTGTTGAAATAATATGCCTTTTTTTTGTTGAGTTCAGTGATTATTGATTGGATTATTACTTTGGGAAGGTCAGAGAAGAAGAGTTGTAAAAATGTTCTCACAGGTCATAAAAGTCTTCCTTTCTTCAGTTTTAAAAGTCTCACTGTCTCGATGGAGATCTTCCTTTATTACCTCCTGCTTCGATTGAAAGTCCAGTTTAGAAAATTGTTTTATTTTAGATATGTAATCCTCCATGTTAAAAGTGCAAGCGAGAGGAAAAAATAAACACACGCTGCTCACTCTTGCTGCTTGTTGTCACTTCTTCTGCAGCCGAGTAGTCACAAGAAGGATCACTAGCGCCCTCTACCACCAGGAGGCGGGAATCATTTAATGACTCATATTTGACACACGCAGCTACGGTATATTAATAAAACATAGCTGCTTAGTGTTCTTTTTGGCATATTCAATAGCTTGGACCTTAAATCCTACTGAATAGGTCTTAATCTTTTTCCCTTTATGCGATTTCATCCATCCATCCATCCATTTTCTACCGCTTATTCCCTTTCGGGGTCGCGGGGGGCGCTGGCGCCTATCTCAGCTACAATCGGGCGGAAGGCAGGGTACACCCTGGACAAGTCGCCACCTCATCGCAGGGCCAACACAGATAGACAGACAACATTCACACTCACATTCACACACTAGGGACCATTTAGTGTTGCCAATCAACCTATCCCCAGGTGCATGTCTTTGGAAGTGGGAGGAAGCCGGAGTACCCGGAGGGAACCCACGCATTCACGGGGAGAACATGCAAACTCCACACAGAAAGATCTCGAGCCTGGATTTGAACCCAGGACTGCAGGAACTTCGTATTGTGAGGCAGACGCACTAACCCCTCTGCCACCGTGAAACCCTTTATGCCATTTCAAATCATTGAAATCAGCATCCTCCATTTTGAAAATGATGACAGGTGAAGTGTCACTCGTGACGTGACGAGTTTGACCCGGCCGAAATTCTAGACATGCGCTAATAAAAATAATATTTTGCGAAACGAGTTTGACCCGGCATTAATCCTGAGCCGGCGGTAATGCTAAGCATGCGCTAATTATTTTGCGAAACGAGTTTGACCCGGCAGTAATTCTAGGCAGGTGCATACTATATACCCGGCGGCAATTCAAGGAAATACGGTCTGTCTGATTCTGATTTTGATTGAATGTGTGGACTGCATGAATGATGCCTTCTCAGTTCTCACTCTAATGCAATTTGAGTGTCTAGAAATGCACTAAATTAATATAATCCATTATTACTAATATTAATAAGGTAAACAAGTTATCTTTTGAAGGTGTAGTCAGTAATCTGATTACTTCTTCCCAGTTTAACTGTGGTGACACTATCTAAATGAAAGTAAAACAGATGTCATCTTTCTTGGCCAACATGTTCACTGTGCTCATGGTTCTTTTATAATGGACATGTCTCTAAAGATGAATGTGAAAATGACTGTAACTATTGTCCACCAGCAGGGGGAGCTCATCACTAGTACTACTGTGTGGAGGCTGGCATGTGGTACATTATTTCCTGTGTGTGTATGACTTATTCAGAGGGAGAACAGCACACTTTCACATATGGCGTCTACCATTAAGGATTGCAGGAATGACTTTTAGGAAGTTTTTATATGAATAAGGTGGATTGGCCGTTGGCCTGGGAAGGCATTCCCCTGAAGGTCTTCTTCATGTGTCAGCTGGAAGTACCCTGACTGTTGTGAGGGGACACTGATGAGATTGTGAGATCATATGTTGGTGCAAGACAATGTCTCATGTGACTGAGCAAAGCTGGACTTTTCTAAAGAATGTTTGTTTTTCCTGTCCCACAGACCTCAATGAAGCACATCGTCCTCGTGAGCAGGAGAAGGAACCACAGTCCCCCATATACACGAGGAAGAAGAGGTACCACATTCCCAACACATCAAAGAGGGAGGAGAGGAGCCACATCCCCCCCACATTAAAGAGGAAGACGAGACGCCACAGACCCATAATGTTAAACTGACCCTTCACATTAAAGGGCAAGCGGAGGACCCACTGATCTTACACATCAAAAATGAAGAGGAGGACCTACTGACCCCTTACTTTAAGGAGCAAGAGAACCCGCTGACCCCCTACTATAAAAAGGAAGAGGAGGACCCACTAACCCCCTACATTAAAGAGGAAGAGGAGGAGCAAGAGCCGCCGCACATTAAAGAGGAAGAGGAGGAAGAGGGCATCAGTCAGCCTAAATGGTTGGAGGAGTTCCCAGTGACTGTGAAGAGTGAAGATGATGAGGTGAAAGGTGAAAGTGAGGAGAGGGGAGGGGGGGAGCCTCCAAGCAGCAGCTCAACACAACACATGACAACAGAAGCTGATGGAGACCACTGTGGAGGATCACAAGCAGACAAGCTCTTAGCTCCACTATCAGATAGTGAGGACACAACGTCACACTCTCCTGACACTGATGATGAAGACTCTAAAGATGATAAGACATGTCACACTGACAACACTCACTTCACATCTTCTCACTCTCACAAAACTTTTAAATACCAAAGTCGTCTGAAAAGACACATGAGAACACACACTGGAGAAAAACCTTTTTCTTGTTCACTCTGCAGTAAAGGTTTTAGACAAAGTATCCATTTGAAAGTACACATGAGAACACACACTGGTGAAAAACGTTTTTCCTGTTCAACCTGTGGTAAAGGTTTTACACAAAGTCAGAGTTTGAAAAGACATATTAGAACACACACTGGTGAAAAACCTTTTTCTTGTTCACTCTGTAGTAAAGGTTTTACACAAAGTATCAATTTGAAGGTACACATGAGAACACACACCGGTGAAAAACCTTTTTCCTGTTCAATCTGTGGTAAAGGTTTTAGAGAAAGTCAACATTTGAAAAGACACATGAGAACACACACTGGTGAAAAACCTTTTTCCTGTTCTACCTGTGGTAAAGGTTTTGTTGAAAGTCAGAGTTTGAAAGTACACATGAGAACACACAATGGTGAAAAACCTTTTTCTTGTTCAATCTGTGGTAAAGGTTTTGCACAAAATCAGAGTTTGAAAAGACACATGAGAACACACACTGGAGAAAACCTTTTTATCTGTTCAATCTGTGGTAAAGGTTTTGTTAAAAGTCAGGGTTTGAAAGTGCACATGAGAACACACACTGGTGAAAAACCTTTCTCCTGTTCAATCTGTGGTAAATGTTTTACACAAAGTCAGGATTTGAAAAGACACATGAGAACACACTCTGGTGAAAAATCACATTCCTGTTCAGTCTGCAACAAAAGCTTTAGTGACCGATCAACCCTTGAAGCACACATGAGAAGACACCCAGGAGAGAAAGTGTTGAGTTGCAGTGTGTGTGGTGAAAGATTGTCTTCTAAGTACCAGTGTAAGAAACACAAGTGTGCTGGTGAGAACAGCAGCAGCAAATGAAACTGCAGGATTTGAAATAAACTGTCCAGACTTTCATTTGGACTTTCTAACAACATCAGCACATATAACATGTGTGACATTGTTGTTTGTCTAACAATCTGTTTAATATGATTCTATCATTTATAGATTAAACATTTTATATTAATGCTTTTTTCAGTCAAGCACATGCATTAATATGCAACATTGTGTACTTTTGGACAGAACTATTTGAGTAAAAAAGTGAGAGTAAACAGTAAAATACATATTTTACATGCAATAAACATGTGTGTATGTATACACATACACACACACACTCATATATATATATATATATATATATATATATATATATATATATATATATATATATATATATATATATACTGTATATTCATCATACAATTTTAGACCTATTTATATGAAATATTGAAATATTACATATTTGTATTTGTAATTGTTAATAATCCCATAGATTATCACCTTTATATGATATACATATGTACTGGTTCACATCTGAAACATCTTCTGGACCACTTCAGGAAGCATATTATTATTTACTTTATACATCATTTGAACAGTTGTCTTTTATACAATTTTAAAATGTGTGTCTTTTTGAATCATTTGTTGGGTCTCTATAATCTATTTTATTCATTATTGTTATTACTCTGTATTATGATGATTGTGTTGTGATTGTTTTATATGTATGTCCCCGGACCTTTATGCAATATAAAAGTGAGAGAAAATGGCTGAGTTTTTGTGGAAGGATGGCTTTGTTTTTACAAACTTACATTTGTGGATATATCAAATAAAATTTTTTTTCAATGTTTTTTTTTTCTTTTTCAACATCCCCAAAACAACATCAATATCAGTCAAAGTTTGGAGTGTCAGACAAAAGCCAATATTGTACATCATCCCACAGAGATTTACTTTGCATACATTCTTAAAATAAACTGTTTATTGTGATTCCCAGTCACAGAACCAACAAATGTTGTATCTAATTGCAAAACAACATCCAAAATATTTTAAGTGGTCAATTCCGTCTTGGAAAGAATGGAAACTTTAAGTTATGAGTATTTTTTTGTTCCAGATATAAAAAAAAAATAATAAGAAGAAGAAATAGTAAAGAATTAAAAAAGATGCAGTAACTAGAATATTTTGAATGAAAGACTTTTTAAATGTTGTAATATTTTGTTTATTTGCAGGTCGTACTTAATGAAATCTTCAAATATTAACATATTTTTATCAGTCAATAAGTGCATCAGCGACCAAATGCCTTTTTCAAACCATTGCTGTACAAAGATGGATTTGTTTCTCATTTTAATATAAGAACAATTCCATAGTGGAGTATTGTGTGTGATGAAGTTGTGTTTGTAAATTAGTTTCCAGTACAACAACACTTGCTGGTAGGGATGGGTACTGTTCACTTCTAATTCCATGTTTTATGTGTTATATATGTCAATATATTGTGTGTTTGTATTTTGCCAACATGGTAGAATCACATGATAGGCAGGTTGTATCATGTTTTTCTGTCACCTTGAGGAAATGGCATAAAGAGGAAGATGACAATATAATGTCACTTGGACAATGATGTACAGAACAGAGGAGATTTAGTTCATTTTTAGTTTTGCTTTTAGGTGATTTGTTTTTTTCTTTTTGTTTTTTTGACAAGACCTCTCCATTATCCAGCTTTGTATTTCTGGTAGCTGGTAAAAAAGAGATGGAAGGGGATAGTGACGGGATGTATGAGGAAGGTATGGACATGGATAGGACTAGAGGGCAGAGAGGAAAGAAGGGGACAGGAGGTCATGAAGGAAAGTTGCGCACTAAAAGAGTAGAAAGGAGGAAAAAGATAGTGGTGGACAATTGCAAGATTGAAGTCAGATGAAGACATGAAGGATATTAGTTTGATGACACAGGTTAAGGGATTAAAAAAGGACATTGGAGAGGTGGAGATGGCCAAAGTGCTAAAGAACGGAAGTCTTTGGATTAAATGTAAAAATAAAGCGCAAAAGAACAAAAGCAATGCGATTGCAAAAGCTGTGCAATAAGATACTAAAGGAAAGCATGGAAGTGGGAGAATGAAAGGGGGCAAGAGGAGTCGTGACAGGAATCCCAAGAGGAGAACATTTAGATGATCTGAAAAGAGAAATAAAAGGGGGAACTGTCACAATGATGAAAAGATTGATGGCATATAGAAACGGAAAAAAGATGGAGAGCGAATCTGTGCTACTGCAGTTTGTCCAGGAAGTCCTCCCGGAAAGAATCATGTTTTCTGCTTTTTAAGTTTTTAAATTGGAGCTTGCATGCCACCCCCAGTATGTCGTTTCCACCCCCAGTACCTTGTTTCAAGTGCCAACACTCTGGGCACATAGTAGTGTGTGTCATGCCAAGATGAGATGTGGAAGGTGTGGAGGGGAGCATGAATATGGACAATGTGGAAGTCATGAACAGATGAAGTGTTGTAACTGTGGGGGAATCACACAGCAGCTTATGTGGGCTGTGTCATCAGGAAACTGAAGTACAGCAAATGAGAGGAGCGTATGTAATAAACTGTACAGAACAGGCATAAAATTAGACTGAGAAGATCAATATAATGGTGACTGGAAACAATTTAGGGAAATTTCAAACATGACATTAAATAAAGAGAATATAAATCAAGATATTGAGCAACTTAATACAGATATTACGGGGTGCATAATAGAAGCAGCCAAACAGAGCATACCAAGGAATAGTATAGGGAGAAGAAGGAAGATAGTGGACACAAGAGTGCACAGATGCAATACAAGAACGGAATAGAGCATTTAGAATATTGAGAAGAACACATCATTTCCAAGACATGATCCAATATAAAAGGCATCAAGCTAGAGTAAGGTATGTTATTAAAAAAACAAAAAAACACTATTGGAGAACATTTTGTGAAACACTAAATAGAACTACTCCTTTAAGCCAAGTGTGGGGAATGATCAAGAGAATGTCAGGGCTCAGAAAAGAACATAAACATCATGTGATGAAAGATGGAACGCGGAGTGTGGGAGGAAATAAAGAAAAAGCAGAACTTTTAGCAAAAACCTTTGTTAAAGTGCACAGTAATGATCATTTGAGAAATGTAGAAAAACAAAAAGAGAAACAATTAGTTTAAATATTGGGGAAATGATGGAATATAAGGATACAATATGGATATGACTATTTCTTTGAATTAAATGGTTCCAATATTGAAAAAGGTTAAAATACAACACACACACACACACACACACACAACCGACACTAGGAAAAGGCCAGGTGGTCAAAAACTTAGGTAGTATCGGCAAATAAGTGGTCTTGAAATGATATAACAGGAAATATGAAGAAGGAAAATGAGCAGCTGAGTGGAAAACAGCTGTAATAATTCCAATATGCAAGCCAGGGAAAGATCCGGAAGAGGCAGGAAATTATAGGCCGATAGCATTGACCTCAAATTTGGGCAAAGTAATGGAAAAAATGATTAATGAAAGATTAATATATTATTTAGAGTCAAAAGAAATTATAAAAAACTACCAAAGTGGTTTTCGCAAAGCAAGAAGCACAAATGACCCAGCAGTGCAGCTGGAAGAGGAAATTAGAAAAGGACAAATAAATAAAGAAAGTATAATTGCGGTATTTTTTGACATAGAGAAAGCGTATGATATGTTGTGGAAACAGGGGTTGCTGATGAAACTAAATAAGATTGGGATTAGAGGAAGAATGTACAGATGGATAAAAGACTTTTTAACAAGTAGAACATTATTAGTAAAAATAGAGAATGAATATAGCAGAGAATACGAAGTGGAAAATGGGACCCCACAAGGGAGTATAATAAGTCCAGTACTATTTTCCATCATGATAAATGAAGTTTTTAGTGAAGTGGAAGGGTTAGTGGAGGTGGCATTGTTTGCTGATGATGGAGTGATGTGGAAGAGAGGTAGAAATACACATCATATAGAAAAGAAGATTCAAAAAGCGGTAAATAATGTTCAAGACTGGGGGACGGCTTGGGGTTTAAGATTCTCTGTTGGAAAGACAAAAGTCATACATTTTACGAAGAGGAAAGTACAAAACAAGCTCCAAATAAAACTCTATGGAGAAAATATAGAAGAGGTACAAGTATTTCAATAAAATAATATAGAGTAGGGTTCCATCTCGGTCCACACTCCATATCAGAAGGTGGCGCTATTAAAGCAGAAAAGAAGAAGAAGCAGAGCAGTCCTGCCTTGTAACGTCAAGTGTGCTAACTGTCGTGAAAGCACATCGACACAGAAAGACGTGAGCAGGACGCTAATAAGTCAGTCTTATTATTTGTTATCCAGTTTTAAATATTTACGTCATATAAAATACATCTTTGATTCTTTATTCAATAATATATTCGTCTCGATGCGCTAGAAGCACTGTGCCGCTTCTTGTGCTATCTTTGCTTGTTAGTTAGCTTAGCTCGCTAGTTAGCTTAGCTTGTTAGCTGCTAACAGAAGACACAGAAGTTATCAACACATCGCTAAGTAGAGATCAAGTGTGAGAGTAAAGTGTTGTGATTGTGTGAAAATGTCTACATTACAAATGTTGAGAGCGTTGGTGGATCAGCGACTAACTGCTGCCGTTGAAGAAATATTTGTAGTGTTGGAAAGAACGATAGCAGAATACCAGGCGGAACTTTCTAGAACAAAAGAGGAGAACAATCAACTACTGGACGCTGTTTTCACGAAACATCAAGTTGTGTTACACAAAACAGGTTTGTTTACTTATTGCTTTCAAATGTTTACTCATTTGATATTTGACTAATGAGAAGAAAACGATATTTGGAATATTTAATAGATGGCGGAGTAGAGCAAGTTGAAAACTGAAGCTCCCCTGTGCATGCTCTAAAAAAAACTCTAAGCTACTTGGATTTCTGCCATAACTTTTTTTTTTCTTTTATGAACAACACTTTCCTCATTTTTCGCACACATGCTACAAATTTCAATGAAAAAGGCAACAATGGAATCAGGATCGTCCTCGTCTCAAACATCCGTCGTCACTGAGGCCTACCTTGAGACTCTACTCAGGAAATGTTTCAATGAGGCTGAGGTTAGATCCCAAAAGCGATTCCAGCGATTGGAGGATCAACTTGGGTCAATTCAAGATACTTTATCCAAGCACGCTGCCGACATAGAAACTGTCCGCAATGAAGTGTCTTCTATTGAAACACCAGTCCATAGCAATGAGGACACTATGCTCAAGTTCACCAGAAGGCTCACACACATTGAGAAAAAAATGACAGATCTGGAGGACAGAAGCATTAGAATAATTGACATGAAGGAAGGCGAAGAAGGAAATAACACGCTGTCTTACCTGCCCGCCAACATCCCCAAGTGGTTCCCTGCCTTGGCTGCTCGTCCTCCGGAGCTCATGAGGGCCCCCCGCTCCAATCTGCCCGTCCCAGGACCATGATTGTCAGGTGTCTACGGTACATGGATAAGGACCGCATCCTCAACCAGGCTAGAAAAACATCCTCTTCAGCTCTCTAGGGAACTCCGTTGGCTTTGCCCCGGACTACAGTGACTACAGTGACTACAGTGACTACAGTGACTACAGTGATTACAGTGACTACAGTGATTACAGTGACTACAGTGACTACAGTGACTACAGTGACCACAGTGACTACAGTGACTACAGTGACTACAGTGACTACAGTGACTACAGTGACTACAGTGACTACAGTGACTACAGTGATTACAGTGACTACAGTGACCACAGTGACTACAGTGACCACAGTGATTACAGTGACTACAGTGACTACAATGACTACAGTGATTACAGTGACTACAGTGACCACAGTGACTACAGTGACTACAGTGACTACAGTGACCACAGTGACTACAGTGACTACAGTGACTACAGTGACTACAGTGACCACAGTGACCACAGTGACTACAGTGATTACAGTGACTACAGTGACTACAGTGACTACAGTGACTACAGTGATTACAGTGACCACAGTGACCACAGTGACTACAGTGATTACAGTGACTACAGTGACTACAGTGATTATAGTGACTACAGTGACTACAACGACTACAGTGACTACAGTGTTTACAGTGACTACAGTGATTACAGCGACTACAGTAATTGCAGTGACTACAGTGACTACAGTGACTACAGTGACTACAGTGATTACAGTGACTACAGTGATTACAGCGACTACAGTGACTACAGTGACTACAGTGACCACAGTGATTACAGTGACTGCAGTGATTACAGTGACTGCAGTGACTACAGTGACTACAGTGACTACAGCGACTACAGTGACTACAGTGACTACAGTGACTACAGTGACTACAGTGATTACAGTGACTACAGTGACCACAGTGACTACAGTGACCACAGTGATTACAGTGACTACAGTGACTACAATGACTACAGTGATTACAGTGACTACAGTGACCACAGTGACTACAGTGACTACAGTGACTACAGTGACCACAGTGACTACAGTGACTACAGTGACTACAGTGACTACAGTGACCACAGTGACCACAGTGACTACAGTGATTACAGTGACTACAGTGACTACAGTGACTACAGTGACTACAGTGATTACAGTGACCACAGTGACCACAGTGACTACAGTGATTACAGTGACTACAGTGACTACAGTGATTATAGTGACTACAGTGACTACAACGACTACAGTGACTACAGTGTTTACAGTGACTACAGTGATTACAGCGACTACAGTAATTGCAGTGACTACAGTGACTACAGTGACTACAGTGACTACAGTGATTACAGTGACTACAGTGATTACAGCGACTACAGTGACTACAGTGACTACAGTGACCACAGTGATTACAGTGACTGCAGTGATTACAGTGACTGCAGTGACTACAGTGACTACAGTGACTACAGCGACTACAGTGACTACAGTGACTACAGTGACTACAGTGACTACAGTGACTACAGTGATTACAGTGACCACAGTGACTACAGTGATTACAGTGACTACAGTGACTACAGTGATTACAGTGACTACAACGACTACAGTGACTACAGTGTTTACAGTGACTACAGTGATTACAGCGACTACAGTGATTACAGTGACTACAGTGACTACAGTGATTACAGTGACTACAACGACTACAGTGACTACAGTGATTACAGTGACTACAGTGACTACAGTGATTACAGTGACTACAGTGACTACAACGACTACAGTGACTACAGTGTTTACAGTGACTACAGTGATTACAGCGACTACAGTAATTGCAGTGACTACAGTGACTACAGTGACTACAGTGACTACAGTGATTACAGTGACTACAGTGATTACAGTGACTACAGTGACTACAGTGACTACAGCGACTATAGCGGTTACAGTGACTACAGTGATTACAGTGACTGCAGTGACTACAGTGACTACAGTGACTACAGCGACTACAGTGACTACAGTGACCACAGTGACTACAGTGATTACAGTGACTACAGTGACTACAGTGATTACAGTGACTACAGTGACTGCAGTGACTACAGTGATTACAGTGCCTACAGTGACTACAGTGACTAGAGTGACTAGAGTGACTACAGTGACTACAGTGATTACAGTGACTGCAGTGACTACAGTGACTACAGTGACTTCAGTGACTACAGTGATTACAGTGACTACAGTGACTGCAGTGACTACAGTGACTACAGTGATTACAGTGACTACAGTGACTACAGTGACTGCAGTGACTACAGTGACTACAGTGACTGCAGTGACTACAGTGATTACAGTGCCTACAGTGACTACAGTGACTAGAGTGACTAGAGTGACTACAGTGACTACAGTGATTAAAGCGATTACAGTGACTACAGTGATTACAGTGACTACAGTGACTACAGTGATTACAGTGATCACAGTGGCCACAGTGACTACAGTGATTACAGTGATTACAGTGACCACAGTGATTACAGTGACTGCAGTGACAGTGACTACAGTGATTACCTTTGAATACAGTGACTACAGTGACTACAGTGATTACAGTGACTACAGTGACTACAGTGATTGCAGTGATTACAGTGACTACAGCGATTAAAGTGATTTCAGTGACTACAGTGACTACAGTGATTACAGTGACTACAGCGATTAAAGTGATTTCAGTGACTACAGTGACTACAGTGATTACAGTGACTACAGTGATTAAAGTGATTACAGTGACTACAGTGACTACAGTGATTACAGTGACTACAGTGATTACAGTGACTACAGTGACTACAGTGACTACAGTGACGCGACGGCCAAGCTGAGACGACCCTGCTCTCCACGATGTACAGTGCTCGAAAAGCTGTCTTTGAAGCCTTTCTCATCTATTGAGCAACTATCAAACTCTCCAAAGGCTCCCAACAACACTTTTTTGACAATCCAGCAGATTGGGGAATTAGTTAGGAAACTATTTTTGCATTTTGAAGTTGTTCTATATTTAATATGTGATACTTACTATGCCTCATACATATGTTATATATATATATACATATATATATATATATATATATATATATATATATATATATATATATGATATGTGTGTATATGTATGTTTATATATATATATGATATGTGTGTATATGTATGTTTATATATATATATATGATATGTGTGTATATGTATGTTTATATATATATATGATATGTGTGTATATGTATGTTTATATAAATATATATATATATATATATATATATATATATATATATATATATATGATAAATGGGTTGTACTTGTATATATATATATATATATCTTGATTGGATTATCCAGAGGATAGTGCTCGATACCGTGATAGAGCGCAATAATAATAAGTTAATAATCAGGTTTCTTGCAACAGTTACATTCCTAGGAATGTAATCAGGTTTCTTGCGACAGTTACATTCCTAGGAATGTAACTGTCGCAAGAAACCTGATTGCCCTGTCAACGGAGGGTGCTTACAAACATCAGTGGTTTACCAAGCAAAGGTAACACGCAAGGACATTAACACATCCGACACGTACGTAGAATTAACCGAAGGAGCGTTTAAAACCAGATGGAATATTCACAAGGCCTCCTTTAGAAACCAGACTTTGCGGAATTCTACAGAACTCAGCAAGCACATTTGGAACCTCAAAGACTATAATGTTGAATATTCAACAACATGGCAAATTCTTGCATCCAGCACACCTTACAACAGTGGTAATAAAAGATGCAACCTATGCTTAAAAGAGAAACTGTTTATTATATATCATCCAGATCTGTCGTCCCTCAACAAGCGCAATGAAATCATTTCAACGTGCCGCCCCAGACGGAAACACCTCCTAGGTAACACATGAGCCAATCACCACACCCTACGCCTGCCTGTACCCACCCACTCTGTGCCCTATATAAACCATTGTATGTGAATGCTTCCATTAAAATCTCCTGATGATTGAGGGAACCCCTCATGAAACACTTCTGTAGAGATGAAGTAGTCTTGTGATTTTTCCCACACCTACATATATATATAGCCAAGAGTCATATATTTTTCCGTGTTTATGTATTGCCTGCAATGTGTGAGTGTATTTTTCTCTGTGTGTGGATGAGATTTTGTTTATGTTTTTGTTTGAATGGTCCAGTTGTTGTGTGCATGTTTGTGTTGTGTGTCTGTGGCCCACAGTCCTTGACCACATGCCCTCTTCTCTTGTTCATGTTTCATGAACAAAGGAATCATTTATCTGACCTTGATCACACACCCTCTTCCTTTTTTCATGTTCCTGAAATAACTCGATATGTATAGTTCTGATAGTGAATTCCCCTCTGAAATAGAGGAGAATGAAGATTTGATGAACTCCCAAAATTTGGAATCAATCCATTTTTCTGACCACATCAACTGCAAATCACAAAGATTTATGAGAGGAATGGATCCAGATAGAAATGCTCCTCAAAACACCATCAAATATTGTTTATATTATACTGATGTCACATTTGATAAAACATTTATGCAAGATGATAACATATCTCTAGTACATTTTAATAGCAGGAGTCTATACTCTCATTTTGATGATATCCAGGACTATTTGAGTCAATTCAAGTCTCCATTTAATATTATAGGTATTTCAGAGACGTGGATGAATGAGAAGACATGTAATGAGTTTGAATTAAATGGGTATGAAATGTTTTGCACCAACCGTAAAACTAAGAGAGGAGGAGGTGTGGCTCTGTATGTGGACAAAAATATCAACTGTAGTATTGTAAATGATATGTGTTTAGTTGTTGAGGAACTCTTTGAATGCGTCACTGTGGAATTATCATTTTCAAATAGGAAACACATTATTGTAAGCTGCGTTTATAGAACACCAGAATCCGACTTGAAAATATTTAATGAATGGATGGAAAAATTATTAAAAAGGAACAAAAAATATATAGTATGCGGTGACTTAAATATTAACCTTTTGAATCCTAATAAACACAAACACAGCGCAGAATTTATTGACAGCATGTTCTGCATGGGCTTATTCCCACTGATTACACCAGCCACAGGAATCCCAACACACAGCACCACACTTATTGACAACATATTCTGTAACATTGTGGATCAGACTGTAACTGGAGGCTTGTTAGTGAGTGACCTCAGTCATCATTTACCAGTGTTCATGGTGTACAATAATAACTGCAAAACATCCAAACCTTTAAATAGTGAATATTATCGAAGAGCCACAACTGAACGATCATTACCAGCACTTAAAAATGATTTAGCGAAACACAACTTGGATTCTGTTTTCCAAACGTCAGATATAAATGCAGCTTGTAATTTATTTCATGAAATTTTTTTCTGACTTTATGATACACTCTGCCCTATCAAAAAATGCACTATAACTAACTCCAAAAAAACTCCATGGATAACCAAAGGGCTTGCGAACGCTTGCAAAAAGAACAATTATTTATTTAGGACTTTTTTTAGGCATCAAACCATAGAAACTGAACAAAAGTACAAAACATATAAAAATAAATTAACCAGCATATTAAGAGCAAGCAGGAAAGAATACACCACCAAACTATTAATCCAAAAGAAAAATGATATAAAGGGAATTTGGAAGGTATTAAATACAATTATTGGGCATTGTTCAAACAGTCCTTGTTATCCCGAGTTTTTTGTTGAGAACGACCAAATCATAAGTGACAAGAAGATGATTGCTGACGGCTTCAATATGTTTTTTGTTAATATTCGGCCTAAGCTGGCAAAAAAAATCCTAATTAATGATGAACAGCCCATGGAATTTATTGAAAAAAATCCTTATTCGATGTTCCTTACTCCGACTGTCGAAAAGGAAGTCTTGGAGGTTATTCAGAAAAACAAGAACAAAACATCACGTGACATCCATGACCTCGACATGAGGACGGTCTGGAACGTAGCAGAAGAAATCATCAAACCATTCACACACATCTGCAATTCATCTTTTCGACTTGGACAATTTCCTTCACAAATGAAACTCTGAAAAGTCATCCCCATCTTCAAATCTGGAGACAAACACCACTTCACAAATTACCGGCCCGTCTCCCTTCTGCCACAGTTATCAAAAATATTGGAAAAATGATTCGATAATAGACTTTGTGGCTTCATTGAAAAGCACAAATTATTATCCGATTGTCAATATGGGTTGCGACCAAATAGCTCAACTTCATTAGCGCTAATTGACTTAATAGAGTACATTACTAATGGCATGGAGAAGAACAAATTTGTTATAGGAATTTTTATTGACCTGCAAAAGGCTTTCGATACCATTGACCACCAGATTTTGGTAAATAAACTGGAAAACTATGGCATAAGGGGATTGGCAGGGAAATGGCTGGAGAGCTACTTAAATGAGAGACAGCAGATTGTTCAGATGGACCAACATCAATCTACACTCATGAACATAACTGTGGAGTCCCCCAGGGGTCCATACTGGTACCCACACTATTCATTATATATATCAACAAAATATGTCAAGTATCAACACTGCTGGAGTTCATCCTCTTTGCTGACGATACAACAA